>NC_064859.1:81062611-81335111 GCF_024139225.1 Suncus etruscus
AGCTATTGAAATATAATGTATTATAAAAGCATCTCTCAGTTCAATTCAATTTAGTTCTATTCAGCAGATGTTCTGGAACACGGAAGACATTTCTAGAATAGCAAGTCAAGTCACTGAGAGGTGGGGAACATAAAGATGAAGAGTGTCCTAGTACATTAAGGAGATGTAAACAGACTTACTATGGAAATGACTTGGCTCTTTCAATTGCTGACTCTGAATCCTGTCTTGCAGATGACTGAGCAAATGATTTACTTTCTGTAGGCTTGTTTTTCCTCAGCTGTAAAAGGGAAAACTAACCTCTTGCAGGATTGTTGTGAAGAGGAGAGCAGAGCTTTGCAGGATGGCTAGCACAGAGGACTCAAACATAGGCTATTTTAGAGTGGAACATGTGCTAAAAAGAGTGCTAAGAACGCAGGCTGATTTGAGGGTGATGTAAAGTGCTCTGCCAATGGTTACTTTTGCTATTGGAAGCAGGGTTAGAAGCCATGATAGTTGACCTTAGGGGCAGAGCAAGATGTTTGCTATTAGGGGAGTGGCATGACCCATGATTTTGGTATGACATAGGTCAGGGAGATAGCCCAAAGTGCTTTGCATGAAGGAGCCTGAAGTTCTATCCTAGCCATTCATGGTACCCCAAGCATTGGGGTTTATGGCCTCCTGACCCCACCTTTCCCCTGAAGAGGTTATGATGTTCCTTTCAGGAGCATTGTAAGATGTGATGTAGTCAGGTTCTCAAAATAAAACTTTACTTTGCCTTTTCCCTTTTCCAGGTCTCCAGAGTTCTGTATTGTGAGCCAGTGGTGGTGATAGAGATGGAAGGGGATAGGGAAAGGGCATGAGTCAGTTTCAAATATCACACAGATACTGGGTTGCTTGGAAAATGGGGACCCGTGAGAGCTTACCCCTCCACCTCATGCCTGACTTTTCCAGCTTCCTTTCCCCGTTAGCAAGTGGGGTAGGAAATGCCTCTTTGAACCTCACAAAGTGAGGGTGTGTGGAAGTGAAGCACGATGAGAAATGACTGGATAAAAATGGAAGTTGTCACACAAGTAATTTTCTCAGTTCTTGGAAAGAGAGGTACAGAGAAAATGTTATCACTTAGAGACTTTGCCGGAATGTCGATCATGGGAATATGCACTAAGGAGCAGGCAGGGAACACGTGTCATTTTACCCTATAGATTTCAAAGCATAATGGCTGGGCCAGCAGCATGAGCATTAGTTGACAGCTTGTTACAAAAGCAGGACCTTGCTCCCCATCCCACACTTTCTAATCAGAACCTGTATTTAACAAAATCCCTCCATGAGTCCTGACACAATTGCTCAGTAGCCTAGACTGCCTGTTGGGAAGACTGTGGTGATGAGTTCAATCCCAGGTACTGCCACAAGACTGCTGCAAACTGGGGCAAGTCTGTTTGAGTCTGGAGACTTTGAACCTGTTTCTGTTGCTGCTCCTGAGCTAGGTGTGTGAAGGAAACACAAATTGTATGACCCCTAGAAAGCACCACACTTAAAGAGATGTGGCGACTATGGCCAGGAAGTCGAGTGCTGAGGTACACTTGTGAGCTAGTGCAGTTACCTTTGTAAAGAGCTCGACAACACCCAGAAAACCTATCAGCAGGTACTATTGCCAAGGAGCACACATCAGGTAGAGCACCACTGCTAAGTGCCTGTGTCAACACTGAAAAAAGGAGGAGATAGGACAGACAAATCCCCTGAGTGAGAGGCACACTAAAATTTGAGAGAGGGAGTTGGTTGCTAGGTTGCTCTGGGTGTTAGAAGGGAAAAAGATGCTTTTGCAGGAAATAAACAGGCACTTGACAGGAAGTGAGCTGTGCCAGGTGAATGGACATGCGATCTGCACTCACTTGGGTTATTTGAGACAATGTTTGAACTAATAGTAAACAATTGATGAGAAGGGAAACCCCAGGAAAGGTTGGCCCATAGCCAGCTGCTATAAGATGTGTTTGGGGGATCCCTAGAAACCCCCATGGTTGCTCCATGGGGGGCAGTGCCTTTGTCAAGCCGCTGGGTAACTGGCTTTTGGCTGTCGGGTCATTGTTTGGAAAAATCCTTCAGGTCTAGGGAATTCCTAGAGAGAAAAACTGTTTTAGATGAGCCCAAAGGCACCCCCAAATCAGACTTAAGTCAATCAACATCACAAAGGCTCCTAATGAGGTGGTAGCACTTGAGGAGCCTATGTTATCAATTAGTTAATCATTAGGTGGTCACACATATTGAGGGCTGAACCAAATATACTTAGAGGCACCCTGACAATTTTACTGTTCCAAGATAAATAAGAGGTAGAGCTCATTGTCCTGTGCAGGCCTTCTTAGGCTTTCTCACTCTTCATTGGAGGATTCCTGGTGCTCTGATACCTTTCTCCTCTATTCTCATCTGAATGAATGCTCAATGAGGTACTTCTCTTTTAAGACTTGACTCAGTGTGGTACCTTTTCCAGTCAGAAGCTGTCTTTAATAAAATCCCCCATTTCCCTCCTTTTCCATGTGATTCTGATCTCATGTGGTTTGGGACATGAAGAGCTCCAATGGGAATTCAGTGCTTAGGAACTTAGTGACTTGCATTTGAGCAATTCTGCAATCCAGTGGGGAAAGGAAGGGTGTTTTAGCATTACCTGACAAACACCCCTTCTGTGCATTTTAAGGTGTTGTCTTTTCTTTATTTCTTTTTGGTTTTTGGGTCACACCCAGTGGTGCTCAGGGGTTACTCCTGCTCAGAAATAGCTCCTGGCAGGCATGGGGGACCATATGGGACACCGGGATTTGAACCAACCACCTTTGGTCCTGGATCGGCTGCTTGCAAGGCAAACGCCGCTGTGCTATCTCTCTGGGCCCAGGTGTTGTCTTTTCACTCCCTTTCTCTTCCCCTTTTCATTGTGGTGGCAGATGGTGACTGCACATACTTGGTTGTGCTGCTGGGCATGACAAATGGCAGTGCCAGGACCGATTAGCACTTGGCATGTGGGGTTATGGTGCCAAGAATCAACCTCAAAAACCTTATAGCTGCAAGGCAGATGCTTTGCCACTGATGTGTCATATGTCTGGACCCAACTTTCTAGGTGTCCTATAGAAATTGATTGATAGCATCCTCATAAGACCTTCCATGGTAAGTTTATTCCTAATTTATACACCAAGAAAACAAATTTGAAGGAGCAAGGATGTACATACAAGATCATCTCTGGGCTAAACTCTGTCCTTTCTTTCCCAAACTATTATAAGGGGTGTGGGGGAAAGTGAGGGGACTCTGTGTTGAGAGGTCCATTTCCTTCCTTCCTCAGCCTCTCAACCTTCCTTCCCTACTACTACTCAGGTAGTGTGACTAACTTGTCTGATAGACTTGGAAATCTTGTTCTCAAAGAACTATGGATGATTTCTAACCTGGGTCTCTTAGACCCTTGATGCTCAAACCATGACTTGCTACTATAATAGGGTTTAAATAAGCCTCAATGTATGAAAGTTGTGAAAAGTTTTTTGAGTGCATGATAATCAAAAAATAAATTCAAAGTCACCATAAATTTGAGATGTTTCTTCTTTCTCTTCTTTCTTTCTTTCTTTCTTTCTTTCTTTCTTTCTTTCTTTCTTTCTTTCTTTCTTTCTTTCTTTCTTTCTTTCTTTCTTTCTTTCTTTCTTTCTTTCTTTCTTTCTTTCTTTCTTTCTTTCTTTCTTTCTTTCTTCTTTCCTCCTCCCTCCTTTCTTTCTTTCTTTCTTTCTTTCTTTCTTTCTTTCTTTCTTTCTTTCTTTCTTTCTTTCTTTCTTTCTTTCTTTCTTTCTTTCTTTCTTTCTTTCTTTCTTTCTTTCTTTCTTTCTTTCTTTCTCTTTTTTGTTTTTTGGGTCACACCTGGCAACGCTCAGGGGTTACTCAGAAATCACTCTTGGCAGGTTCGGGGGACCATATGGGTTGCCGGGATTCGAACCACCATCCTTCTGCATGCATGCAAGGCAAATGCCTTACCTCCATGCTATCTCTCAGGTTTCAAAATAAGTACTTCTTTGTTTGTTTTTTATTTTATTTTATTTTGTTTGTTTGTTTTTGTTTTGGGGTCACACCCAGCAGTGCTCAGGAGCTACTCCTGGCTTTATGATCAGAAATTGCCCCCCCCACCCCCCGGCAGGCTCGGGAGACCATATGGGATGCCGGGATTAGAACCACCATCTTTCAGTATGCAAGGCAAAAGTCCTACTGCTATGCTATCTCTCCGGCCCCTGAATTTGAGATGTTTTTTGCAGTTATTGCCTGTTCAGGTGGAAAGAAGTTGTAAATAGAAAAATTATGGGAAGTACCAACATTGACTACACTGTCCAACTTGTCCTGTTATATGATCTCTCTTGGTGAAAATCATTATACTATAATTCTAAGATCCGACAGGTGGTTCCTTCTAGCATTTGTGTAACACACTACATGAGAACACTAAGGGAAACACATCTTTCTTGTCTGCAAAGCCCATATAGTGGGTAGGGAACTTGCCTTGCATGTAGCCAATTTCAGGTTGTCATCACAGGTGGTCTCCTGAGCCCTGGCAGAATGATCTTTGAATGTGTAGCCAAGCGTAAGCCCTGAGTACTGCTGGGTTTGGCCTCCAAACAAAAATCTTTTAGGGCTTTCTTCTTTCTGACAAGACTCTCTCTCTCTCTCTCTCTCTCTCTCTCTCTCTCTCTCTCTCTCTCTCTCTCTCTCTCTCACTGTCTCTGTCTCTCTCTTTCCCTTATCCCTTTCTCTCTTTACTTTTTTTTTTTTTAACATGGATGTATTTAGCCATTATAACTGGTTAGAAGCCAGAGTTAGGCGACTTCTAGCTGGAAGAAAAATAGCCTTGTTAGTGATGGATTGCATCCAACCCCCTGAACAGCTCACAAGATGATCTCCATAGAAATGATATCTTCAGGAGTCTCCATTTGAATACTTTCCTCATCTTGGGGGTCTGAAATGAAGCCAATTTGAGAAAGTTCCAGGCATTTCCCACAGGGCCTTCCTCTTCAAACCTTTTCAAATTGTTGCCAGTGGTTTGGTAGAGTGGGGAGCAAGGAAGTAGACTCGTGGAAGGATGAGTGTATCCACTTCCCCGTTCCACCCACTTCAGCCACCAGTTCTCTGGGAAATGCCTAGATCAGGCCAGGTCCAACCTCAGTACAAGCATTGTGGGTTCACACCTTTTCCTCTCAGAAAAGTGTTGATTTCAGGAGGTGAAACAACAAAGCAGGTAGTTTTTATGGAATGAAACTTAGAAAGAAGTGAGGGCAGAGAGGAAATGTGTTCAAGAGAAAACACAGGCTTCTGCAGAGTGGAAATCAGCAAAGAAACAAAAACAAGTGAGATACATGGTCAAAGAAAATGGGCTTGATTTCCGTGTGTCCTCTCTTATTTCTTGGAGCAGAGTTTTATAGTTTTCTTTGTATAGGTCCTTCACATATTTAGTCAAGTTGATTCCAAGATATTTGAGTTTGTGTGGCACTATTGTGAATGGGGTTGTTTTCTTAATGTCCATTTCATCCTTCTTGCTATTGGTGTATAGAAAGGCCATTGATTTTTGTGTGTTAATTTTGTAGCCTGCCACCTTGCTATATGAGTCTATTGTTTCTAGAATCTTTTTGGTAGAGTCTTTAGGGTTTTCTAAGTAGAGTATCATGTCATCTTCAAACAGTGAGAGCTTGACTTCTTCCTTTTCTATCTGGATTCCCTTGATATCTTTTTCTTGCCTAATCGCTATAGCAAGTACTTCCAGTGCTATGTTGAATAGGAGTGGTGAGAGAGGACAGCCTTGTCTTGTGCCAGGCGGGGATGTGGAGAGAAAGGAACTCTTATCCACTGCTGGTGGGAATGCCGTCTAGTTCAACCTTTACAGAAAGCGATATGGAGATTCCTCCAAAAACTGGAAATCGAGCTCCCATACGATCCAGCTATACCACTCCTAGGAATATACCCTGGAGTTGTTCTTGGCTGCTATTGGTTCTGTGGGAGTTGTTCTGGGTTACTATTGGTTATTATTTCCTGGTAGTCAACTGGGGGAAATGGAAACGCATACCCTGCTCATGGATTGGCAGAATTAACATCATCAAAATTGCAATACTCCCCAAGGCATTATACAGATTTAATGCCATCCCTCTAAAGATACCCATGACATTCTTCAAAGAAGTGGATCAGACACCTTTGAAATTCATTTGGAACAATAAACACCCTCGAATAGCTAAAGCAATCATTGGGAAAAAGAATATGGGAGGAATTACTTTTCCCAACTTTAAACTGTACTACAAAGCAATAGTTATCAATACAGCATGCTATTGGAATAAGGACAGGCCCTCAGATCAGTGGAATAGGCTTGAATACTCAGAAAATGTTCCCCAGACATACAATCACCTAATTTTTGATAAAGGAGCAGGAAATCCTAAATGGAGCAGGGAAAACCTCTTCAACAAGTGGTGTTGGCACAATTGGATAGCCACTTGCAAAAAATTGAACTTAGACCCCCAGCTAACATCATGTATGAAGGTAAAATCCAAATGGATTAAAGACTTCGATATCAGCCCCAAAACAGAGGTACACTTCTAAGAGCATTGCTTATAAAACAGATCTCAATGGGGAAAAAGCAAATGAACAATCAAATAAAAAACAGTGGGCAAAATTGTCACTATATAAGAGAATATTCAGAAAAGAGTTATAGATGTTAAGAGAATACAACTGGGATATACAAAGGAGATACACATGTCCCTTTTGTTTTAGAGATAGTCAAGGGGGAGAGTGTTGTTTCCTGGACACCACTTTGGTCTGTTATTTGGCCATCTAAAGTCTGTAAGCAACTCGCAGCACCTCATATCAGGAAATGTCTGTGGGGGTGTCTTGGAAACTGGTTATGGTAGCAAGCACAGGTATCCAGTGAAGGGAATTGGAGATAGATTGATCAGAACAGAATTTTGGTTTCTTCTCAGGCAGAGAGTTAATTTTTTTCATTTTGGGAGCTGGCTGGCAGTTAGCTTGAAAGAGGATATTAATCTGCTTCATAAAGAGCGAAGAGTTGAGGGTAAAAATAGTTTCATGTGGGGTGATAGAGAGTGAGGGTGAGAGTAAAGGACTAGAAATGAGCCTGTATGGTGGAGACACAATGGAGGGAGAAAATAAAACAACATAGACATTCTGTATATTTTAAACATAGATGAACCCCTATGATATCCTATTAAACTATCTGTATTGTATAATGAAAGTGGATTAACTGATATGATATCCTACAAATTTATAAAAATTTGCAGAAACCCCTGCGTGGTTTCAAAATGGGAATAGAGAAGGCTGTGTGGGTGGGGGGGATCCGGGGCTGCCTCTTCCCCTAATCTTGGACCAAAGGCCTACTGCATGGAGCCATGTTATCTCCACCTCACTGTGTTTGAAGATGTCTCAAACATTCATAAATTCCTTCATGATTGGCCCACAGGACCCTATTTGTGCCACAGCAGCATGACTTTGTAAATTAATGTCTACACTCATCAACATATTAGAAGAACTTTGGAGAGAAGAGCTATTGATATGATCAGTCTCAGTCATGCAGAAATATTCAGAATCTCAAATCTGCATGTTTCTGAAAGGTCTTGAGTAAACTGCCTTATGAAATGGGACTTTCTTGAAGTGTGTAAAAGATATTGTCTTGTCAGGTATGTTTATTGTCAAAACGTTGGCTTTACCTGAAAGTTGAAAGTACTCTGAAAGTGAATAATATGTGAACTTGTGAAAGAAAAAAAAAAAAAAAAGAAAATGGGCTTGAAAAGCAAATCCTGAATGGCTTTTGGGAGGAGCACTAATACAGTTCTCCCAATGATTCCCCCCCCCCCTTGGAGTTTTGTAAAATCTTACACTATTGATGGTATGTTCATACTCCCAGATTTTTTGAATAGCTTTTCCTTTTCTGAGGGTGGGGCCTTCTCTAGGTGTGGGCCTTGGATTTCTACAGCTGGGAGATGCCTCAATTTCTCTTCTCCAAAAAGGACTTTGCCTTTCAAAGAGATGTGGTCTTCATGCCTATGGGCTGCTTTAAAGCTAGGGTATCTCCTCTTAAATTTTATTATTCCCCAATGTACATTACCAGGGACTCCCTACCTACTCTGCCTGCAACAAAAGCAACTCTAAAGGTCCAAGCATCCTTGACCTATTGTGAGGAGTTTGTAAAACTTGCCTTTTTCTGACCCAACCACCTTGGCCCCTGACAGTCTCTGGACGTGCAGGAACCAGTGGATTCATCTTATTCAGGAAACAGCACAAGGTCAGGAAGACAGTGCTTTATGGGAAGTGTCTGTTAGCTGTGACTGTGATACCCTCAGAGCTCCTGGAATTGGGGCCCTACTTCCTCTGCTACAGGAGAAAACTAGTATCAATGCACTAAGAGCAACTTGGAATAAGTGGACAAAATTGGTGACTAATAAAGGATCTTAAACACATAAGTTTTTCACTCATCTCATTGGTAGATCAAGTTCTCATAGCTTATTTGAAACCTGGGCACAATACCTATCTGATCAAACCATGACCATGAAATTGAGGCTCCCCAGTAGGAAAAGGCAGTAGGAAAAAAAGTCCATGATTTGCTTAGGGTTTCATCAATGCAGTCAGATGCTTTTTGGACCTCAGTTTTCTCATTCCCATAGATCTCTTCCTTTCTCTTTTATTGCTATTGTTGCTCTGATGACCAAGAGGAGCTTGCACTTGACTGTGGTGCTCATGTTTTCTGCTACACTGCTTGCTGAAGTCACACATTTTCGAGGTGGTGTTTGCACTCATGCTCACCTGGAGATGCACTGTCAGAGGTGGTGCTGGAGCATATTACTGGTGCGGTGCCCACTGGTAGGAGCATTTCTGGCTGCAATGTTGTCAGATCTTTATTGCGATGCACGAGAGACCATACACCCTGCTGTGGGGCCTGGTGTCCCAGATAGCCAAACAATTATGACCAGCAGAGCAACTAGGTTTTGTGACTAGAGTTCTCATATGTAAGTGCTGCTGGGCTTGTATCCATATCATGTGGCCAGTGCTGGGGATTCAGCTTTGAGCCTTAGGCTTATGAGGCAGGATTTTGCTGTGAAGCCAAACCCAGGACCCCAGCAGACTGCTTTTGAAAGCTTGTAATTAGTTTCAAAATTAAAATCTTCTCTTTGATCGAATTGCTTTTATTGCTGCTGAAGACATTTTTAAAAGTTGGGCATTTGAAGGGATTCAACTATTGCAGTTTTCTTAAGGGTAGGGAAGAAATCTCACAATTATTTCTTAGTATCTTCTGAAGAGTCTAGAATAGGATGGCCAGGGGCCGGGAAGGTGGCGCTAGAGGTAAGGCGTCTGCCTTACAAGCGCTAGCATAGGACGGACCGCGGTTCGATCCCCCGGCGTCCCATATGGTCTCCCCAAGCCAGGGGCGATTTCTGAGCTCATAGCCAGGAGTAACCCCTGAGCGTCAAACGGGTGTGGCCCAAAAACCAAAAAAAAAAAAAAAAAAAAAGAATAGGATGGCCAGCATATAGAAAGTGTTAAGGAAATAAATACTTGTTGAATTACAAACCTGTCAGCCCAGGTATCTATTCTGGTGGCACTAAAAATGGTAATTAAGAAAGTCATAGTGACTTATTAATGTTAGTATCACAAAAGTTGGTATATAACCCCCCCCACTGCTCAATTTGACTGGCTTAAAAAGTTAAATTAAAAAAAATCATAGTGAATCATAAAAAAATGTTCAAGATGAGGCCTAATAAAAACAATGGACTCTTGGATTGTCTCTCTGATTAAACTGTAAAGTACACACATCTGGACAAGAGTAGATTAACAGAGACAACAGCAACAAAAATAAAGCAAACATAATGGGGGCCAGAGACCAAGCTCAATGATGGATGGAGTATTTGTCTTGCTAGGTTTGATCCCAGCACCAGTGGGTCTGAGCAGCATTACAGTGAAGGGACTGTATCTTAGGACCAAAACCATGGAGCCCAGCCCAGCATCACTGAGGAGGAGCCAACAACAAAAAACAAAATACTATCAGTGGCCAGTATCAATTGAACTGAAATGCATCTAGTGGTTTTCTAAACTCTTCAAATATTTTGTTTTGTCACAGAATTTACATGGCGAATGTAGTTTTACTGTTCCCATTTTGCAGATGTGGACAATGAAATCTAAGAGGCAAATGTGTTTTCCCGGGGGTACACAGCTCTATACAGCAGAGCGCACACTCCTCTGAGCCTCTCCCTGTTGCAGGCAGAGATAGCAGGCCATTCTTCACTGACTATTCATCTAGTCCTCACATCACCTTCCAGGGAGGTATTCTTTTTTTCCTTTAAAAAATTGCAATTTGGGGCCTGGAGAGATAGCACAGCGGCGTTTGCCATGCAAGCAGCCGATCCAGGACCAAAGGTGGTTGGTTCGAATCCCGGTGTCCCATATGGTCCCCCATGCCTGCCAGGAGCTATTTCTGAGCAGACAGCCAGAAATAACCCATGGGCACCGCCGGGTGTGGCCCCCCCCAAAATTTGCAATTTGGGGGCCGGCGAGGTGGCGCTAGAGGTAAGGTGTCTGCCTTGCAAGAGCTAGCCAATGAAGGACCGTGGTTCGATCCCCGGCGTCCCATCTGGTCCCCGCAAGCCAGGGGCGATTTATGAGCGCTTAGCCAGGAGTAACCCCTGAGCATCAAACGTGTGTGACCCGAAAAACCAAAACAAAAAAAATTGCAATTTGATTTTTACCCTATTTTATTGCTTTACTTTTCTTTAAGCAAAACCACATAACTTGAACTATCTAGGTCCACCTCTCAAATAGAAGGGGAAGTAATGGAAGGTACCAAGACCAAACAGTTGTATGATCACTAAGTAGAAAGCTAGACACAGTGGGGATCACTTATACTAGCAGCCCGGGGGGTGAGGGTGGGGGCTATGGAATGCAAGATGGGAACGGGGGTGGAGGGAGGACAACTTTGGTGATGGGAATTCCCTTGATTCAATGTTAATATGTACCTAAAATATTACTGTGAAAGATATGTAAGCCACTTTGGTCAACATAAAAATTATAATTAAAAATTTAGATACCATTATGTTATGTATTGTCCTTCCATTGTAACTTTACCTTGTCCTCTTTCTTTGCATCCTTGTTCTCATAATTAAAATAAAAAAAATTAAAAAAAAATTTAGATACCGTGATTTTATTTATTTATCTATTTATAAAGCACTCAGGGGTTACTCCTGGCTCTGTGCTCAAGAAGTTACTATTGGCAGACTTGAGGGACCATGTGGAATGCTGGGGATCCAACCCAGGTTGACCGTGTGCAAGGTAAATGCCCTACCCACTGTGCTATTGCTCCGCTGTGATTTATAATACTGTTAATGGTAGGGTTTCATGCAGGACATATTTAATACCATGTTCTCTACTAGAGTGCCCATTTCCTTCCACCATTGTCCCAGTGTTCCGCCCTAGTCCAGGCCTCCCCTTGTGCCCCCAGTACTAGCTCTCCCTTCCCTCCCTTGTGGTATTGCGACTGAACACCAATTCTTTGCTTTTGGGACCTTTGAGCATTTCTTATTTTCCTACTATGTTTCTTTCTATCCCACATAGAAGAGAGATCATTCTATTTTTAATCTTTTTAAAAAGAATCACAGTTTATAAAATTATTGATAGTTGAGTTTTAGGGATATACTATTTCAACCCCAATCCCACCACCAGTGTCAACTCATCACCAGTGCTCCATACTCATCATGACCCAACCTGTATTTCCTATCCCTCACCCCTCACCAGCCACCTTGGCAGGCACATTACAAAGCTGGGTGGTTTCAGCTGAGATCTCATGTTTTCAGTGTTGTTGAATCTATGCTTTGGATGTATAGCAACACCCCTCTCCTACATCAACAGTAAACTGAAACCTCAACCTCTGTTCCCCCATTACTTCCCTTTCTCATCATCTTCCTTCCTGCCTTGATTTCTTTTTTTCTTTGTTCTTCTCCTCCCTGAGCACTGGGATTGAGGGTGATCTAGACATTCCTCCTTTACTGCATTACATTTCCTCATTTAATTACTTTATACTATAGATAAGTGAAATCATCCTGTGTTTGCCTTTCTTCTTCCGGCTTACTTCTCTCAACATTATGTCTTTTGGTTCCAACCAAGTTGCAAATCATGAAATCATGGAAATTGCATGATTTCATTGTTTCTCATTAGAGAGATCAGTCTTGAGTCTGTCCCTCTCTTTCTGACTAACTTTACTCAGCATGATACTCTGGAATAATTTATTGCCTCTCATACTTGAAGAAGTTGGTAGAGGGGTTTAGAAGAGCCAGAATTTGTTCTTTCTGGAACATACCAACTGAATAATTCGGATAATTCTGCCGAATTAAATAGTCTCCAGTGTTGCCATTGGAAATAGTGAGTCCTTTGGGATTCAGTCTATAAAATGGGGATAACTTTAGGTAATGATGAGTACCCTGAAGAAAACTCAGTTGAGTCATGGAATAGAATAATAAAGGCATGTGGAAAAGGGTCTTCCACATCATCCTGACACCATAGGGCTGGGATGGGGGACAGGAAGCTTATGACTGGGAGAGAGAGAGAGGAGAGCTGTGAAGAGTACTTGAAAAGAAATATAAAGCTTCCTTGGATGAGTGAAGCTAAGTTGAAGCACTCTCTTGGATAACTTCAGTGATGAAAACCAGGCAAAGGGAACAAAGATTTGGTGCCTAAGCTTGTCCTGATACTTGTTTATCAGTCAGTATTTTAGAGACCATTTAAATAAAGAATGGAAAGAGAAAGAAATCAGTTCCTAAAATAGGGTCCCTCGCTGTAGAATTTGAAAGTCCGTTTTTCTTTCTGTGGCGCATCTTATCTTTTCCCTCTGTGCTCATCATCTGTTCTGCATTCTTGTTATGAAGATAATCACATTAAGGCAATTGAAAAAAAGTCATAAATACCATTGATTATTGATTTACAAGACATTTTACAAAGAAGGCCCCGGATTAGATATGAAGGAGAGCCCATTAAAGGGCAGACACTGGGGACTGTCAGCTGGTATTTTGATGTGTTAATTGCAAGTTGTTCTAATTTTATTATTAAACAACAACTTCTGTGAGGCAATGTGCCTGATTGTAAATGCCACATATACTGTAAATTCTCTGGAATCCAGTTATTTATTGAGCATGCTCTACAATTTCTGTGGCAGGCACTGCCAATGATGTATCCACAATACCCTCAATCCTACCATCCATATTTGAGGAAAATTAGGAACACTAAGTGATTTGACCCTTACTTTCAAAGCTCTAGCATCTAGTTGAGGATTCCAGGTAAAAAAAACTTAGAAATGTGATATGAAACGGAATGACAATACTGTATTTTTGCCCTATGCCTTTTTTTCTACTATTAGATTTATTTTAGATCACTTTAGATGTACAGTAGCACTGCTTTTTCCCCCCTCTTGTTTGTCTGAGCAGAAATTACTCCAGGAGTGCTCAGGGGATCAAACCTGGGTCACCCTTGTGCAAGGCAAATGCCTATCTCTCTGATCCCCTTGGCAAATTCTGAGAAAGGTACAGAGATTTCTTGTGTTCATGTACTTCCCTCACATAGAACATTAACATTCCCCACTAGAATGGGCTGGTTGTTCTATGACCTCCCTGAGTCCATAGTTAATGCTAGAATACACTCTTGGTGGTGAATGGTGTAAGGGATTGGACGCACTGTGATAACAGATATCCGTATTTTGACATCAGGGCAATTTTCATTGCCCTAAAAATTCTATAAACTTGGCTTTTTCATTTTTTCTCCTACCCTATCCTCTTGCACTCAACTTCTAGTAACTGTTGAATTATAGTTCTGTCTTTTACAAAATGTTGGAGTCACATAGTATGTAGATATTTCAAATTGACTTCTTTCATTTGGTCATATGTACTTAAATTTCTTCCATGACATTCCTTGACTTAATAGCTCATTTTGGCTCTTTTATCTACTCATTTGAAGGACATCTTGGTTGCTTCCAAGTTTTGGCAATTATGAATGAAGCTGATAAACATCTGCTATGTGGCTTTGAGCAAGTTTTATCTTTGAGTTGCAATTTCTTTATCAAAGGGAGATAGTAGCAGAGGGAGGGTGACAGAGTTTGTGGCCTTCGAATCAAACTGGCTTCTGATTGCAGCCTTGATACCATTTTCTTGGACAAGTCATTTGAACTTTCTATGTCTCAGTTTTTGTTCAGTAAAATGAGGGTGATAGTGGTCAATGATTCATGAATGCTGTAAAGGTGAAAATAGTAGTGCAAAGAATTTAAAACCATGTGTGAGTTGGAGCAATAGTACAGCTGGTAGGTTTCATCTCCCAGCAATCCTTATGGTCCCCTGAGCACTGCTAGGAGTAATTTCTGTGTGCAGAACTAATAGAAATCCTGAGCTGAGTCTGGCCCAAAAGCTAAAATGAAAAGAAAAAGAAATTACAACAATGTCTGGAAAATAGTCAACATGTGTTGAATAAATAAAATAAGTAATGTCAATTTCAGAAGATGACTTTCAAAGTTAAATGATATAACATAAAATACCTACTATTTTATAAGGTATTTATAAGGTATTTTAAGATATTTCTTCTAATAGACCTTCAATTGATTTCTCATTTCCTTGTTCTTGGTCTTCCTTTCTAAGCATTTTACCAATAATATTTTATGATTTTATGTAAGTGGATGACTCCCAAAAGTGGTAGCACATTAGAATGTGGGGATATATGTGTAATAGTGTATCTTATATATTAAATATAATAAGATGAAAAATTCATAGTCCTTGAACATATCTCAGTGGATTGAACCATGTTGATTAGGGATGTTATCCAGTAATTTCAGCACAGATTCACATTGGAAAACTGGTAGAGAACAGACCATCACTTTTCTGGAAGGCTTCTTGAAGGGGGTTTTCCTATTGACCCATAGAAGCTATTACCTTCATTCAGCTCAACTCAGAATTTGTACCTTCAAAAATTATAAGTGGTACCTGCAATATTTGAGGTTAGGTGCTGGTGGAAGGCCAATTAAGTCCTGAATCTCTGAACCACACATACATGAGAAGTAACAATGAATGCACATGCCAATATACCTACGTTCTGTTAAGAAGCCTAGTGATGGGGCCCGGAGAGATAGCACAGCGGCATTTGCCTTGCAAGCAGCCGATCCAGGACCAAAGATGGTTGGTTCGAATCCCAGTGTCCCATATGGTCCCCTGTGCCTGCCAGGAGCTATTTCTGAGCAGACAGCCAGGAGTAACCCCTGAGCATCGCCGGGTGTGGCCCAAAAAACAAAAAACAAAAC
Source organism: Suncus etruscus (assembly GCF_024139225.1). NCBI lineage: Eukaryota > Metazoa > Chordata > Mammalia > Eulipotyphla > Soricidae > Suncus > Suncus etruscus. The sequence continues at coordinate 81,077,901 of NC_064859.1, forward strand.
AAAACAAAAAAGAAGCCTAGTGATTATGTTCTATAAGCAAGAGTAAATAGCAACAGAGTAGAGTGACTTTGATTGGGTAAGAAAAGCTCAGAGAATTTTCTGCAAAGTTGACCACAGAGTTGAGCCAAGAGAAATAAGATGGTGCCATTTCAGGTGTGAAGCTACAGCTTCATGTGCTTAGGGGACAGAAAGGAGGACAGTGTACAGTCAGTGGGAGCAAGTAAGAAGGGTTGGACAGGAGCATGGAAAGGCCTGAGAGGCCTGAGGGGCCTCTTGGAGATGCTAAGGAATTTATGGGAGTTTTATGAAGTGCCATGAGAAGCCATAGGAGGCTTTGAGGAAGGGAAGTGAGATGAACTGTTTGTACAGTTTCTTAAATGATCTTCTGCTGAGGGGGACATGGGCTGAGACAATGGAGAGTGAACAAATGAAAGTAGGAGGAGGCTATAGGAGCAGCTCAAGCTAGAGATATGACTACAGTTTAGACTAGGGTGGTAGAGTGAGGAAGGACAGCAGCTGTCAGATTCCGGAAGCGCTTTTGAGGAAAAGCCAATAGAACTCAGAGTTGGATGGGAGCCAGAGGGTACAGCAAGGAGCAGGAGCAAAATGACTCCCAGATGTGGAACTTCACCATCTGAGTGGTGTCATTTCTAGATGGGAAGGACTGTGTGTGTGTGTGTGTGTGTGAGAGAGAGAGAGAGAGAGAGAGAGAGAGAGACAGAGACAGAGACAGAGAGAGAGAGAGAGAGGGAGAAATACAGAGAGATAGACAGAGAGAGACAGAGAGATAAAGACAGAGACACAGAGAGGAAACCAACAGATAGGTCTTGAACAAATGTGTAAGGGTGGCATTTAGACATCCAAATGAAAATAGAGAGTCAGACTGAGCTGCCCATGCCAGTGTTGCCTATACAAAGAAAACATTTAAGCCAGTGCACAGGGTGGACCTTTCCTAGAGGTTACCTGAGACCTTCGAGATAACTAAAATGATCTCAGCTGCTCTTTGATCCTTTGTCCAGCTGTCATCCAGCTTCTGAATCTCATTGCATTTCCCACTGGACTGACATACATAGTGGATCTTCTGCCTACCCTCTGCTCTCAGCAGAGTCTGTGTATCTTGGCAGTGATATCCAGGGTCAGTCTGAGGGTGAAGGGTAGGGATTAACAGCTCCCATACTCCATGGAAATGCCAGGCCCATTCAGGGCCTGGTTCATGAACCTTTATCCCAGGGACATTTGGAAAAGGCTTGATCCCCCCTTGACACAACTCCACACGACATTCCCAATGCTGTGCAAATAGCATTTGCGAGCAGGCACAGTCTCAAGTGGTCTAAAGCATTTTTTCCTCCCTCTTCCTTTCTTAGAAGCAAAGCTGAGCTGCTGGGTTGTTTCACATCATGAGCCTATTTCAGCAACTGAAACTGAACTCTGAATTTCTTTTCCTGCAACTTACAGGAAGCAATATAATGGAAAGAGCCTGGGCTGGAGCCTAACTGATTGGTTTTGTGATCTTGGGCAAGTCACTTAACCTTTAATAGTCCAGCTCCTTTATCTGCAAGCATGGGGGTTGGAGCTGGTGTTTGCTACCTTCCCTTTTAGCTCTAATGATCTGGTTGCTTAGAGCAGATTTTCTTCTCTGCTCCCATTAAAGAGGTAAGATGCAACTAGAGAATCATCAGTCTAGATCAAAGTGTGGTCTCCCAGAGCCCGAGCCTTCCGCCTGTGGGACTTTTCTTCTCTTAATCCTGGCAAACTAAAAGGTAGAAAGAGGCAATATTGGAAGACTTCTGTGGATTCTGAGATGGGAATGGATCAATACTTGTTGAATACCTACTAAGAGCTCAGACCTAATAGAGATGAATTAATCCAAAGAAGGGAGGAAGGAAGGAAAGAATTTTTCAGAAAGATGATTCATTTCCTGCTCTCAGTTAACTCCTATTCTAATTGCCCAGCAAAGCATAACATTACTGAACACTTCCTCTGTGCTAACAAATTAATGTTAGATAAATGTGTGGTATCACTTCATTCTCATTGAAAATGTTAGTCCTCCCTTTTCTCCTTATTCATTTGCAGAATGGCACCATGCCCAATGTCTAAGGTAAACATTGAGACTTATAAAACATTATTATAAAATAATGGGTTTTAAATATACTTCACATTTCAATTCTTTTGGTTATTTTTCTTTTTCATGCTCAAATTGTGCCTGTTTGTTCAGGGTTAAGCTTTTAGCTTGATTCCTATGTCCTTTGGTTACAATCCCAGTAATCTATGAGAAAAAAAAAACTTGCATGCTTTTTGATACAACATTATTTTAACCCTGACAATGATGCTGGGATGGATTATTATTGGCTTTTTTGCAGAAGATGATCCTGAAAATTGTCTAAGGCTACAAGGTCCTTGGAGGTGAGGTTTAGTTGATCTTTTCTTCTTGATTCCTAGCCCACTCTTGTTTTCATTCCCCTTCTCTTCCTTTTGAAGTTGTTAATGTTATAGTTGTGGTGACCCGGGGTTGCACATGTACTTGACCATGATGCATGACCATTTAGCTACGGTGTCTGTCTGGGTTCACCCATCAGGTTGTAGTGATTATGGACTTGGCCATCGGGCTCACTGTGGTTCATTTTCTTCTAATTGTGGTGTTTGTATTCATGCTCTCTAGGGATCCCATTCTTTATTTGAAGCATCCAATTATGTTTGTGTGCTCTTTGCTTAGGGGTGGCACTTCCTGGCAGTTCTACTGGTACATCTTTTTTAATTTTTTAGTTGAACTGGTTTTCGGGAGGCCACACCCTCAAGCCATGCTTGTACACACCTGATGTGGTTAGAGCTCACTTGAGCACATGGGATGACAAACAGCACAACAACTAGGCTCAAACACTAGAGTTGCCTGGATTCTGTGTCTGTGTTAACTCTGGGGACTGAACTCGAGACCCTAGGCTTATCAGGTAGGTGCAGGAGGGAAAGGAAAGCCACCAAAGTTTTCCTCCATGTATATGAGTTTGAATTCCTAACTACTGCATATGGTAGTCTTTGTGAAGAGCGGAGATGAATACAAATGAATTAGTTGGTAGTAAAGAGAGAGTTAAATCAATTTAACAGAGTCCATTAGACTGAAGTGGCTTTAGAGCCTTCATAGACACTAAATAAGCAAACCCAGAAGCAAAGCTGAAATGCCTCCAGATAAATAAAACTTAAGAACAATCAGTCCTAAACAGGCAATCAACATTCAAAAAAAAAAAAAAAGAGAGAGAGAGAGAGCAGTTGAAGTTCCAGCCAATCAAATTGGTTCTTGTATTGTTTCTACATTTCTCTCTTTGCTTCAGGACACAGAGTATTCCTTACCACTTCATTCAACACTGATCAATTGAAACTATTTTTGCTTACAGAAACCCAAAAATATATTGGTCAGCCTCAGTTTAGCACTCAGCAAGCTGAGTGTGTCCTGGATTCATTTTGCCAAAGGTTTGTTGAATTCCAGTCAAATGCCATGTGCCGCGAATAAACCATATCTCTGTCTTTAAGGAGTTGAAATGTCAATCAGGGCTGACTTGTAGTGGTGACAATGGCATGACATGAATTTAGTGTCCTCTGAGGAAGCCAGGGAGTTTTCTGGAATGAGAATGAGTAGGGGGTTGGAACCTGATTAATAGCTTTTCATGGAAAAGGCATTGCAGATAGGGATGACATGAACAAGAGTCCAGAGGCAGAAGCCAGCTTGGTAGTAAGTAAGGTGGGTGCCTACCCCAGCTCAGATCAGTTATCTTCTATAGTTTTGACTCCAAGAAGAGGAGAAATCATAGACTGAATGTAGATTACTCTTTAACGGGCAGAGATCTTTGACATTCTACATTATTGAGTAGACTAAGGGGATGAAAAGATTTCCATTTAACAGACTACTGAATTTCTCTTTCCTTTTTTAGCACTGAAGTTGAGAGATTTCCAATTTTTAATTTAATTTTAAATTGATTTGTCTCTCATACTATGATAGAAGTTTCAGGACTACAACTTCACAGATGATATATGTATTTATAGGTAACAGGCACCCACACCATTCCCCGCTATCAGTTTACTTTCAATATCTAATCCTGTCATTCTCTTTTCCTTACATTCTAGTAATCAAAATAGTGTGCTCAGTGTCCAAGAGCAATTTTTATTCTGTTTTGTTAGTGCATTTGTTTTATTTATTTAGGAACCATAGATAATGGAAACCTTCCAGTGTGTGTCTTTCACCTGTTTTCCTTTGAATAACAATCACCTCAGGTTCTACCCATGTTTTCCCAAAGGGGAAAATTTCATCTTTTTTTTTTCCTGGCTGGATGAATAGTATTGCACTGAATATCTATATCAACTCCTCACAGCAATGAGTAAGAACAACAACACAAACCAACAAAAATCCAAACAAATATGATCAGAAGTCTTGAATAGATACTTTTCCAAAGAAGATATAACGATGGCCAGCAGGCACAGGAAAAAAAGATCTAAACATCATTTATTACAGGGGGGATTCAAATCAGAATTACAATGAGATATAATTTCACATCATAAGAATGAATGTTATCCTAAAGGCCGATTTGGATTGTTGAGGATCTGAAGAAATAGAAACCTTTGTATACTGTGAATAGAAATATAAATTGATACACTCTCAATGAAAAACAGTTCATCCACAAATTCAAAATAGAAATACAAGGTGACCTAGGAATTCTCTTTATGGATATTTATCTAAAGAACATAGGAAATAGTAGGAAGCGGTGGAGAAATAGTACAGGAATTAAGGTATTTGCCTTAAATGGGTACAACCTTGGTTCATTCCCCATAACCACATATGATATTCAAGCACCACCAGGAGTGATTGCTGAGTATAGAGCCAGGAATAAGGTTTGTGCACTGTCAGGTATTATCCAAAACTCCCACCCTACCAAAAAAAAAAAAACTAATTGGAAAAGATTTATAGAACCTATGTTCACTGCAGCACTATGCATAATAGCCAAGACATGTAAATGACCCAGATGTTCGTTGATGGATGACTGGATAAAGAAGTTGTGGTCAGCATTATACTCCACTTTTTATTCAATTGTTCCCATGCAGGATGATAATAATGATCTATTTTGCATAGGAATTAGAATGGTGCATATACATATGTTATATGAAGAACCCCTCTTGGACAGCATATTTAATTGTACTCTCTAGTGATTTCTTAGTTGTGGTTCTCAATTATTTTAAAACATTTACCTCAAATGTTTTAAAATATATTGAAAACATTTTTTTCAGAAATATTTTATGATTTGAGTGAATAATTTCACTTATGTGCATGTTACCTTATTACCTTCCATAAATCCAACTTTAAGTCAAATACTGTTCACTGAAGAAGTCCAGGTATGAATAAAACATTAGAAACAAGATCAAAGTGAATGGTGCTTTCTATGTTCTTCTAGGTATGATTACATGGAAACCTGATATAGATTTTAAACACCATGTTGATGATGAATTTTTAATCATAGGAGATTATGTATATATATATATTCTGGAATTTGATTACACCTGTCTCTGAACTCAGAAATTACTCCTGGCAGGCTCTGGGGATCATATGGGATGCTGGGGATTGAACCTGGTTAGGTCATGTGCAAGACAAATGCCCTAACCATTGTGTTTTTGCTTTAGTCCCTCATAGGAAGTTATAATTTAGGCTCTACTGTTCACTCCAAACATTTGGGGGTATGAGAATGCCAACACAAAAAGACCCTGTCCATGTGAAAACAACTGCGGAGAGAGAGGCCTGGTAAGGAACCCCTTCTGAATACTAACAAACTTCTTTCTGGATGGTTCTTTTCTAGTTTCCCTATATCCTGAAATCAGCATGTCTTACTTTTGGAATGTGCAAAACAAAAGTCCTAGAAAGGCTGGCCATCACACTTTATCACCTACTGACTTAAGGGTCGAAGAAGTTAAAAGGAAAATGTTATTTCTGTTACCTACAGCAGAACAGAAGGGTCAGGAAGAGTGATGGATGCCCTGCAATGGATGGGTGGAAGGACGAAGGTGGAGAGTTCCAGTAGAACCATGCAGGAAGAGGTGAGGTCGCTGCTGAGTTGGTGAGATGATGAGGTTGGGAGGTCCCCACCTTGGGGACTACCACCCACACAGTGAGGCTACCTGAAGAAGTAAACCCATGCTGATGGAAACTCCAATTTTACAGTCATTAGGGGCACAGTGGGTTGGGCAATCAGTGAAGGCTTTGATCTAGCTAACCTCCCTGGGGGTCAGGCAGCTCTGACCCCGCCAGTGTTCTCACTCTAAAGCCTTGGCTGGGTCAGTGATCCCATTGTTATACTGGCCTGCATTAACTCCTGGGCCAAAGAACAGGGCCTGCTCCCCACTGCCTTGCCTCCTGCCCCAAAGGACCAATTTTGTTCCTTCCCCCCTTAGCTCCCATGGTGTCCACTCAGGGGGAAAAAGCTTGTGTTCATTTCTTTACCCTAATGGCCCCATCCTTTTCCAACTCATAAGCATTTTGTCAATCTGACCCCAGAGGTTATCCTGACTGTTTAATCTTGCCTACCTAGAGCTTGGCTTAGATCTCTAAATGCCATCTAGGGCTCTATCATCCAACCAGAGGATGTACCCATCCCTATTCCTGTCATTGGGTCCCAAGTCTGGAGGAACTTTGCTTACAGAATTTCAGAAATCAAAATGGTGGAGTTCTTGTTGGTGGAATTTGAATCTTCTCACCAGAGTCTTGTCTCCAAAATCCCAAAACTACAGGGCCTGATAAGGAGTGAGATGAGTTTTATCTAAAGCAGGGGTCCCCAAACTATGGCATGTGGGCCACATGCAGCTCACTGAAGACATTTATCTGGCCCACCAGGTATTTTTGCCACTGCTGCCTGTTCTGCTTAGTATTCAACTTGTCCTGGGCCCATTGCACATGTGTGCCACATTCTCCAACTCCTCTCCTTTTCTCTATCTCTTAATTTTTTTTTCTCAGTCTCAAGCAAGGGTCCTCAAATTATGGCCCACCAAAAGCAGCCTCATAGTTTCCATTGAAATACTGGTAAATTTGTTGATTTAACTTTACTTGTTCTTCATTTTAAGTATTGTATTTGTTCCTCAATTTTTTTTTTGTTTTGTTTTTGGTACATACCTGGCAGCACTCAGGGGTTACTTCTGGCTCTATGCTCAGAAATCACTTCTGGCAGGCTCAGGGGACCATGTGGGATGCCAGGATTCGAACCAATGACCTTCTGCATGAAAGGCAAACACCTTACCTCCATGCTCTCTCTTCGGCCCCTGTTCCTCATTTTTTTAACTTCAAAATAAGATATGTGCAGAATGCGTAGGAATTTGTTCATAGTTTTTGTTTGTTTGTTTGTTTGTTTTGTTTTTTAGTTTTTGGGTCACACCTGGCACTGCTCAGGGGTTACTCCTGGCTCTACACTCAGAAATTTCTTCTCACAGGCTTGGGGGACCGTATGGGATGCCAGAATTTGAACCACAGTAATTCTGTATGCAAGGCAAATGCCCTACCTCCACCATATCTCTCTGCACCACCACCGCCCCCCTTTTATCTGTAGTCTGGCCATCCAGTAATCTGAGGAACAGTGAACTGGTTCCCTTTTTAAAAAGTTTTAGGACCCCTAGTCTAAAGCCTTGATCTAACTCTTGGCAATCCAGCCCTACTACCTTAGCTATCTTTAGCTCCCATTATTCCCCCCCAAATTCTTGTATTTGCTTATTGTCCTTGGAGTGTTTTTTTTCCCAGATCCCCCAAATTTTGTAGACTTAACACTAACATACCTTTTTCCATTCCTGGTGCACAAAACCTTCCTGACCTAATACATTTGGACTGACCGTGATGTAATCAGGTGCCTGATTGAGTTGTGCATCCCCCATGGCAGTGGAAGTATTCATTGGTCTCTTTTATTCAGGTGGAAGGTGATTCTGATGTTTCAGAGAAAAGTTATAGAATGGACAGGAATACATAGGAAATACAAAGTCAACTCTTCTGAACAGAAGTCTAAGTGGTTGAAACCTCACAGAGGCAGCGCTTCTGTGAGTTTTTATTTATTTGCTTATCTAGACAAACAGAGACAGGACACCTTTTCTGAATGACCAACATCTCTGGATGCATTGGTCCTGGGAATGCAGAAGGGAGGCCTTCCTAGCTCCAGCCTGCAGATGGGAACTGGCCCATTGGTGGGACAGCATTTTGTATTTAAGAAGGTTGAGGAAAAATAGAATCTTACGAAAGTTAAAGGAGGGGGTACTGTAAAAGAAAAAGTCAAATACTGAGGCATGTAAAATGTTCTTAGTAATGTATTTATTAGACAGCATTGTATAACCTGGGAGCTTTAATCTATTTCCTTCAGAGTGAATAATCTCAATTAAAATTTCAATTAATGGCTTTGAGGAAACTACATTGAAGTACCCAACAACAAGTTAAATATAGCCTTTTCTGGCTGCCTCTAGACAGCCGGATGTACTTTATTGACATTTGTCTCTATGCCTCTTCAGGAAATTTGGGCTTGCCCATTGGCAGTCAGCCAGAACTGCCTCTACTTGGTGCCAACCCTTTAGGAATCTACCTAGAATCCCCTATGCTACAGGGTGGAGTGTTTTGTTAGTCTATTGATGGCTCTTTTTTAATTTTTTGGCCCAGATTTAATATTGTACAAAATTCTAACGTAAGGGGTTAGAGTGATAGTACTACAAGGCACTACCCTTGCATAAAAAGTCAATTTCCTGGCACTTCATATGATCCCCAAGCTCCAGGAGTAATCCCTGAGTGTATAAGCAGGAGTACTGCTGGGTATGACCACCCCCCAAAAAACAAATAATCTGCCCCCAAAAGGGCAACCTTAAATTCTTGACTAAATCTATTCATTTGTTCATTTCTAATTAGTACTCTAGTCTCGGTCAGTTCAATACATTTCATTTATTCATTCCACAGATATTTTACTAAGCACTGAAAATGGTGTTAAATTCAGGAGTTATAAATTGAATAGAAGTTGGTCTCTGAAAATTATATTTGTAAAGACATTGATGGGGCGGAGAGATAGCATGGAGGTAAGGCATTTGCCTTACATGGAGAAGGATGGTGGTGCGTGAATCCTGGGATCCCAGGTGGTCCCCAGAGCCAGGAGCGATTTCTGAGTGTAGAGCCAGGAGTAACCCCTGAGTGCTGCTGGGTGTGACACCTCCCCCCCCCCCAAAAAAAAAGACATTGACAATGACCCTCAGAAGTGCCAGGATGAGAATCATAATAAAGAGAGGATCCTGATTCTTGGTAGGTACAGTCAAGGACAGCAACATTTCTCCAGAGAAGGAAACACTTGAGTGGTGATTCTTTTTTTTTTTTTTTGTGAGGGGAGGGGTTAGCTTTTGGGCCACACCCGGCAACACTCAGGGGTTACTCCTAGCTATGTGCTCAGAAATTGCTCCTGTCTCAGAGGAACATATGGGATACTGGGAAGGAAACAGCATCTGTCTTGGGTCAGTTGCGTGCAAGGCAAACACTCTACCACTGTGCTATTGCTCCACCCCAGTGGTGATTCTTGAAAGGGAAGGAGTAAACCAGTTGCAGAAGAGGGTCAGCATGCAGAAGACTTCCAGATCAGAAGGAAGAGAGATGTGAGGCAATGTGAGTTGGAGACCAGGCCAGTTCAGCAGGTGCATGACGTGTGTGTGTGTGTGTGTGTGTGTGTGTGTGTGTGTGTGTGCGTGTGCGTGTGTGCGTGCGCGCGCCTGCTGTTGGGGTCTTGACCAGCACTTGTGATAAATGCCATTCCAAAAGGAACCTACCTTTGTCATTTGTAACCCCTTCTTCTTCCCCCAAAACCCTTTGTCCCAAGCTTTTCCTCTGCCCAAATGTTATCTTGTCTGCATTGAGAAGTTGTGGGAATGTTTACTGGCTTCCAGCAGATTTGCATTCGGTTGGGTGGCATCCTCTCCCCCGCCGGGCCCCCGGATGTGCAGAGAGATGCCTCTGAATGTGCTGTCTGGATCGGAGGCAGAAAGATAATTATTTGCCTTTCTCCCAAGGAAAAGCTAATTACTAGAAGGAATCCCAGCATAATTACACAGTGAAGCTGGTGTCTTTGTACACATTACTTCCTGACAATGATATCCCAGTTAGCCCGCAGCCATTTGGAGGGTGTGTGAATGTAGGGTGCCATTTCGAATTCTAGCTTGTTCACTCTGTTGCCTGGCTCTGAATGATGGTCTCTGGGGGATAAACTGAGTCAAGTACTTTGGGACTAGGAAAAGGAGATAGGTGCATGATAGACATTTCCTCTTTGCAGTGATCCTGTCAGGGTATTTCCAGTGCCTTCCATGACTGAGAGAGAACATGACTATTCAGGAAGCCTATGGCACTTGTCAAGGTCTCTTTTTCTGTAAGAGTTGGAGTTGGAATAGGGGGGTGAGGATATAGCTCAAAGGTGATAGCTCACTGCATGGCTCCTAACTCATACATGTTGGGTATGACCCTTCATCCTTGGCACCCCTGGACTCAGCAGGATCATTCTGGTGGGCCTAAGCATTGAATTGTTTGGGCTACTTGGCTGAGTATCACTAGGAATGGCCCTGGGCACCCAGAAAATAGCCGAGAAGGACCCTACCCTCACCCCAAAAGAGTTAGAATTAGAATCGGGCAGTTTTTTCTTTACCTCTGATCATGTCACTGTTGACCCTCTGATTTGATCTTGAAGTGGTCTCTTGAGTGTGACAGGGTGGCCTGGATTAGGCAATAGGATTTGCTTCTCTGGACTGGCCACAACCTGAAGGCAGCACTAAGATTATTCCCAGTGTTCAGAAGAATTATTTATTTCCACTTTTCAGTGGGAATGATCACCTGTTCCTGTCCCTTTTGGTGGGGGCCAGAACAACCCTTGGAAGGGAAGATGGGACTAGAAGTATGATCCTCAGGTGATGGATCTCATAGTGGGTTTTTTTTTTTTTTTTTGCTTTTGGGTCACACCCGTCAGCACTCAGGGGTTACTTCTGACTCTATGCTCAGAAATTGCTCCTGGCAGGCTCCAGGGACCATATGGAATGCCGGGGATTCAAACCAACATCCTTCTGCATGCAAGGCAAATTCCCTACCTCCATGCTATCTCACTGGCCCTCATATCATTTTTTATTTTTATTTTTATTTTTATTTTTTTTTGGTTTTTGAGTCACACCCGGCGGTGCTCAGGAATTACTCCTGGCTCTGCACTCAGAAGTCACTCCGGTAGGCTCAGGGGACCATATGTGATGCTGGGATTCGAACCGGGGTTCATCCAGTGTTGGCCACATGCAAGGCAAATGCCTTAGCACTGTGCTATCGCTCTGGCCCCCATAGTATCTTTTTATATCTGCAGACTATTTGCATTCCCAGCATAGATGACAATTCAACTAAAAGAAGGGGAAAATCCCTGCAGAGGGATTTTGTTCAAAGACCTTGATGACTGGGTTTTGCACAAGGTGGAAGAGGATGCAGACAATGTCAGAAGAAGGGCCAGGAGTTGAACAGATGCCAAATGCACACTGGAAGGTAGTAAATTATAGGGTAGGTGGGGGCCATTTGGTTGAAAGTGAGGAGATGCTGGTGTGGTCTCATGGGCCACAGAGCTTTCTCATCTGGAAATAAAGAGCATGGACATGGTGATTTTTTTCCTTTGGACATGGTGGTTTTAATGCTTCCTTTCTATTTGACCCCATGAATCAATGTTTAAAATATTATTTAATATTTTTATGTTGCTAAGATGTATCTCAAATCCTTTGACCTTACATTTCCATTGTGTGAAGTCTTTCTGAAAACACTATAAACAACCATGTTCCTTATGGAGAAAATTGGGAATTACCTATAGATCCAACTACAAGGGATTCAGGCTATCAACTGTATTCCATCCTTGTAATGGGTTCATCAGTCAATAAAACGATATGTATGAAGATTTTATGAAAACAAGGGAACACAATTATATCATTACACTCAGAGTCAGATATATAAATGTTGCATACTATTGCAACGATAAAATCACACAATCTCAGAGAGCAGCAGATGCATAATTCTGCATAAAGGAAAATTAAAAGGAAGCATCAATTGTGGTCATCTTGGAGAGATAGAGTTATAAGCTATTTAAAATATTGTTTTAGGGACCAGAGCAATAGCATAGTGGTAGGGTGTTTCCCTTGTATATGGTCAACCAGGGACCAGGTTTAATTCCATGGCATTCTATATAGTCCCCTGAGCTTGCCAGGTATGATTTCTGAGCTCAGAACCAGAAGTAACCCGGAAGTGCTGCCGGATGTGGCCCAAAAACCAAAATAAAAATTAATTAAATAAAAATAAAATTAAAATTAAAAAAAGAGAGAAGAAAACTGAGTTCCAGTAGGGAAGCAATCTTCTCACCGAGTCATGGGTAGAATTTTGAAGGAGTCACTTTGTACCAGTTTTCTTGAACCCCGTACTCCAATGCTCCTCATTTATGCCACCAGGCTGCGGGGCTCTGTCGTGGCTCCAGCCCCCCTCCTGTGCACAATTGTGAGGATTGATTATGGCGAGGATTTTGTTTCAAGCTTTTAGTATGATTAGCAAACATCAAATATCAAATGCGTATCTGGTAGACACCTCCTGTCCCTGCCATGGATGTTACAGTCAGCTTCCAGTGAAGCCGGGTCATATTTCAAAACAGATGCGATTTCAAGAGGCGGCCCACATCTGCTGGCTGTGATCTTCTGTGTGCAGTAAACGGCATTGCTGGAGAGCTGGGCCATAAAATCTTGGCCTGGGCAGCAGGGGCAGCCCTCAGTGCCTGCAGTTTCCCTTCCAGGGGCCTTTAGAGATGCAGTTGAATTCACGGGTGAGTGGTCTGTGAACCAAGGCCCTGCCTTCCCTTCTGACTCAAGGTTCAAATCAAATATTTATTCGCTTTGATCAAATTTGGTCCAGTCAAATATTTGACCAAAATTCAGTTGATAGGTTTTGTAAGGATATGCAGTGGGGAAGCCTAGTGGGAGAGGAGACAGGAAGATGGTGAACATTAGTCAATAATATAGGGTATCCCCACCTCTCTTCACTGAATCCCAAGAAAGAACACTTGTCTACTTGCCTAGAGAAGAGAGTTAAAATTATAAAAAATGTTTTATTTGTGATTGTTTTTGTTTTGGGGCATCACACCCAGCGGCACTCAGGGCTTAGTCCTGGCTGTGCACTCAGAAATCGCTCCTGGCTGGCTCAGGGATGCCAGGATTGGGATGCCGGGATTTGAACTACAGTGGGTCCTGGGTCAGCTGCATGCAAGGCAAACATCCTATCACTGTGCTAACTCTACAACCTCTGCATTTGTGATTTAAAGGAAAGCAGGCTCCTAGTGCATGCTGTATGTCCAGGGGGGGTTGATGTTGTGGCTAATGGTCACATTAGGGCCAGTGGTGAGATCTGTCCAGAATTCACTGAACACTCCAGCTTGCCTTCAGAGACTCAATAGTTGTGTATTGTGTGGATGGGTACACACAGGTCTAGGTGAGAGCTAGAGTGTGTCCACGCACACATTTCCCACTGTTCCCCATCGCTGCACCAGCCCAAAGCGGCATCTTTTTTCGACTGCTTGCTCAGGAAGGAGACACCCTATCTGGGGGAATAAGGTTTCTTCAGGCGCCACCGTCCATGGATGTGAGTGACCCATTCCAGCTGTTTCTGGCAGGAGCCCCGAAGTTGGCTGCAGCCTGGCGGGTGGCAGGGTGGTTTACACCGTGGAAAATGTGTTCCTAATGGGGCAGCAGCTGCCACCGGCAAGAGCTGGAGGAGTTGGTTGTAATGAGAGAAATTGTTCTCTGCTGCTGGCGCGGGCAGATTTCACCCATAAAGGAAGATTTGCTGCTTCCAACAGGGAAGGCATTTATTTGTTTAGGTTGCTGGAAGCTGATGAGGAAGGAGGTGGGACTGAGCCAGAGGGAAAGTCACAAGGATCCCTGTGGGAAGCCCTGGGTGTGACTCTGGCCCTCCCTGTGGTCTGTGTGTGGTTGGGCATAGGAGAGGCCTGGGTCCCTGCACAGTGCTGTCTGGCTGTGCACAGAAACAGAGGGAGGAAGAGGGCTCAGCTCAGCCAATGGCTCTGGAGAGAGGTAGGGGAGAGGTTGTTCAGTTTTGCTCTTCCTTCCTCAGACACTCCATGGCCCTTGTTAGGTATGGGCATCATTCCTCTAATTGTTTGTCAAGGTCAAAGATCATTTAAGCTTCGTCCTCCTTCCCTCACATCCCTTCCCCTTCCCTCCCTCCCACCCTTTCCCCATCGCTCCCCTCCTTCCTTCCCTCCTTCCTTCCCTCCTTCCTTCCCTCCCTCCCTCCCTCCCTCCCTCCCTCCCTCCCTCCCTCCCTCCCTTCCTTCCTTCCTTCCTTCCTTCCTTCCTTCCTTCCTTCCTTCCTTCCTTCCTTCCTTCCTTCCTTCCTTCCTTCCTTCCTTCCTTCCTTCCTTCCTTCCTTCCTTCCTTCCTTCCTTTTCCCTGGACTTACTCTCAACTCTATGCTCAATGATCACTCCTGGCAGTGCTCAAGGGATCATTTGTGGTACAGAGGTTTAGTCATCTGCTCAGCAAGTACCTTACTTGTCTTGCTATCTTTCCATCCCTCTTAATCTAAAAAATAAAACCACACACACACATACACAGATAACTCAACAGACATATTGTCTGAGGAATTCTGCAAAAGGTTTCTTCTGAAAAACCAAGTTTCTCCAGTCTTTTCCTTCTTAATTTCTCTCTCCAGAATCTCTGACTTTTTTTTTTTTTTTGGTTTTTGGGTCTCACCCGGCAGTGCTCAGGGGTTACTCCTGGCTCCACGCTCAGAAGTCGCTCCTGGCAAGCACGAGGGACCATATGGGACGCCGGGATTCGAACCGATGACCTTCTGCATGAGAGGCAAACGCCTTACCTCCATGCTATCTCTCCGGCCCCAGAATCTCTGACTTTTACCTCTTGTCATTTTCCTCCACCACTTTCAGGATCAGAGTCCTTCTGGATGTAACAGTTTAGGGACAATCTACTGATATACTGCTAAGGAAAACAGAAAGTTAGTGTACTTTGTGTCTGTTTCCTTCCTTGTGTTGATTGACATTAGCATCACACTTCTTCCATACATCATGTCTTAGGGTAAAATCAAGGTGGGACAAATGATACAGATTTCGGGCACTTGCCTTACACATTCAATCCCAGGGAACCCCATGAGGTTTCCTAAGCCTTTCTAGGAATGTTCCCTGAGCATAGAGCCAGGAGGAAGCCCTGAATGCTGCTGAGTGTGGCTTAAGAAAAAAATAAAGGGGCCCGGAGAGATAGCACAGCGGTGTTTGCCTTGCAAGCAGCTGATCCAGGACCAAAGGTGGTTGGTTCGAATCCCGGTGTCCCATATGGTCCCCCGTGCCTGCCAGGAGCTATTTCTGAGCAGACAGCCAGGAGTAACCCCTGAGCATCGCCGGGTGTGGCCCAAAAAAAAAAATAAGAAAAGAGAAGAGAAGAGAAGAGAAGAGAAGAGAAAAGGAAAGGAAAGGAAAGGCAAGGAAAGGCAAGGAGAGAGAAAAAAAAAGAAAGAAAAGAACAGAAAAAAAAAGGAAAAGAAAAGTAATGCTGCCTGGTCACCCAAATCCAGAGGAGATAAAATGATTTTTAGGTGAATGATGGACAATGTGGGAGTTTTTTTTTTTATTTTAAAATTTTAAATTAAATTGAAATTAAATTAAAATGTTTTTAAAATTTTAAATTTAGATGAGGCCTTGCATATGACAGAGTTTATGGGAAGAGTTTAGGGACTTCTCTACTATAACCTTCCCTACTCCTGGATCCTTTGCACTATTGTGCAGAGAATTCAATACACATTTCTTCCCAGAATTCTGAGGCCCCAGGAGTGGCAGTCAGAGTCAGATAAGTAATGGAAAATAGGAAGATGCACTGAAAGGGGCTATCAGTCCTACTGCAGAACAGATCCAGTACTTGTCACTGTGACGCAGAGCATAAGTGGCACAGAGCATTGAGCTTGGTTTAAAAGAAGAAGTTCAAAGTGTTTTTGTCCTCAATACACAAAATAGGTTCTTTACCAGATGGGTAAACTGAGGCCAAAAGGATGGAAACAACATGCTTCAGCTCATGAAGCTGATCGATGGTACATCTGGCTGGGGAAGCCAGGTGAATGCTTTCCTTTCTGCCCTCCTTCTCTACTGTTGATGAGTCCAAGGCTGCTAGGCTGAGCGTCATGTCAGTACTGAGATGAAAACGACAAAGGAGCTGCCTCTAGGCAGCAGAGCTATGAATCTTGTTGGGAAACATGTAAGCATCATCCAGAAGGTTTGCTGCCTGACCCTCCCGTGATAGAAGCAGATGAAGAAAGGTACAGTGGGTGATGGAGCAAAGCAACTTAGACTAGAAATTCAGGAAGAATTCCAGTAAAATGATCACTGAGTTTGATTCTAAGGGAAGGAAAAACCTTAAGGAAGATAGCCAGGGTCAACATGCAGACATGACAGGAAGTGAAGGAAGGAAAGAAGGCAGGAGGCTGGGGAGGAAGCTTATGCATTTCCTTTGATGAGAATAAGCAGGATAGTGACTGGGACTGAAGAAGACAGGGAAGATGTAAGAAATACTCTGGTATCAGAAAGGACTGTGTCAGTGGTTGGCAGGAGTGAGGGTGGGGAAGGGGGCTTTGCACTGATTTTCAGATACCTGACTTACTGTCTTGCTGGATGGTGAAATATTGAACTCAAGGAGAGAGAGGTGTTTTGGGAGAAAAGGGAGAATTCTTTTTTGTTTGTTTGTTTTATGTTTTTGTTTGTTTTTGGGCCACATGTGTTGATGCTCAAGGGTTATTCCTGGCTATGAGCACAGAAATCGCTCCTGGCTTGGGGGACCATATGGGATACTGGGGATCAAATCGCTGTCTGTCCTAGGCTAGCGCATGCAATGCAAATGTCCTACAGCTTGCACCACAGCTCCAGCCCCACAAAAGGGAGAATTCTGTTTTGAACTTGTAGATGGGAGAAGTCTTCATGGACATACACAAGAGGAGCAGACACTGTGAATCCTAAGGAGACAGTGGGGAGGTGACTGAGGCCTTCAGATAGTGCACACTGAAGAAAAAAGCAGCTGGCTAGGCATAGTGGGAGAAGATGGAGAACAGAGCTCTGAGGGGCAGCAACATGTAAGGAATTATGAGTTGGAGAAGGAATAAAATGGTCTGAAAGGAGAATCCAGAGATACTATGGAAAACCTGCCATGATGGAAGGGTAGTTGTTTTGCAATGAAATTTGGGGATACCTACCTGTTTCATGCCCCCAGACCCCAGCCTCCTGCTATGGGTGCTGAGCTTTGTGGAAGAATTCAAGTCACTCCTTATTGGATACCCTCATTTATATGCAGAGAAATGGAGGCCAGAGAACTGAGCAAATTCTTGGTCTTGAACTGTTGATTGGTTGGTCAACCAGGGCTGAACTTTGACTCTTCCAAGTGCTTTTTTTTCCTTCTCTTTTGGAACACACCCAGCAGAGCTCAGGGATTACTCACAGATCAGTTCATTGAAGGTCACTCCTAAAGGTGCTCAGGGGATCATGTGGTGCTGGAGATGGAATCTAGACCTGCATGCAAAGCATGTGTTCTTGTAGTTTGAGTTTCTCTTCAATCTATGTGCTTCTCTGACTAGAGTGATTTAATAATTGCCTATTTTTTCTTTTTGTGGTGCTAAGTAATGAACCCAGGTCCTCACACATGCAACACAAATGCTCTATTGCTGTCCCACATAATTCTTTACCAAATTTTCTCAAGTAATATTTTATTTTTATTAATGAATAATAACATTTATAAATTAAGTGCTATTATTATTAAGTAGTATTAAAAATCAAGATAGTGGGGCCCGGAGAGATAGCACAGCAGCGTTTGCCTTGCAAGCAGCCGATCCAGGACCAAAGGTGGTTGGTTCGAATCCCGGTGTCCCATATGGTCCCCCGTGCCTGCCAGGAGCTATTTCTGAGCAGACAGCCAGGAGTAACCCCTGAGCAGCGCCGGGTGTGGCCCAAAAATCAAAAAAAAAATCAAGATAGTAATATTTCTATGCAAAGATATGTATATTTCCATTAAATATAATATAAAATATTTAATATAAATTCCATATACATTTTCTTTCTTTCTTTTTTTTTTTTTTTTTGGTTTTTGGGTTACACCTCAGGGGTTATTCTTGGCTCTATGCTCAGAAATCGCTCCTGGCAGGCTCAGAGGACCATATGGGATGCCAGGATTTGAACCACCAACCTTCTGCATGCAAGACAAATGCCTTACCTCCATACTATCTCTCCGGCCCCCTCTTTCTAATTTTTTAGGGGGGATTGGGTCATACCTGGAGATACCCAGAGATTACTTTTGGGTACAGGAATTACTCCCAGCAGTATTTAGAGTACCATATTGTTGCCAGAGATCAAACCAAGGTCAGCCATTTGTAAGGCATTCACCCTACACACTGTACTATTTCTTCCGTACCTTCTTTCTATTTTTTAAACTTAACATTAGATCATGAATATTTTATCATGACATTTAGAATATCTTTGTAAATGTGATTTTTAATATTTATATGTTATTATCACATACATATATCCTAAAATGTATTTAAAAGGTTTCCTGAATTTTGTTTCTTCAGGTAAAATCTATTTAGAGCTATGTACTCACTGTCCTTTAAGGGCAGTTAGAGGAATGCCAGAGAGATTTTCTAGTTCATAGAGGTAGTTGATTCTTTCCACATGGGAGTACTGGGATTCAGTGAGTTCATAGCAACCATATTCTTCAGAATGCCTTCTGTCCATGCTTTCACTTTTCCTTGAGGGTTCAATGATGCCCTCTTTCAGACTATCTTCCACATCTTTATTGGTGAAAGTGTCTTCTCTCACTGCCACCAAAGCCTCAGCTCTTTCCCCATTCAACTGAAGGGCCAAAGAAAAGTCATTGAGATTTTCAGAATTATTCAGAGTCTCCAAAGATATATGTTCTTGCATATATTGAGACAAAGTGGATTCTTTGGGATTTTTATAACAGCCAATATGAAATTAGTTCCTGCAAGACTAACAACTTTGGGCCGTAGAGATAGCATGGAGGAAAGGCATTTGCCTTGCATGCAGAAGGTCAGTGGTTTGAATCCTGGCATCCCACCTGGTACCCTGAACCTGCCAGGAGCAATTTCTGAGCATAGAGCCAGGAGTAATCCCTGAGTGTGTAACCCCAACCCCCCAGGTAACCCCGGGTGTGACCCAAAAACCAAAGGAAAAAAAAAGACTAACAACTTAAGAAAGAATGAGGAAGGAGAATGTTTAGAACTATGACCTCAGGTTATTTCCAGGTCCAGAAAGTGCCTTGTGAATCCTGAGAGAGATTGCTTTACCATTGGAATGAGTACAATGTCAAGTTTAATTGATTATATCTGAATGCCTTAAAAATAAATGACTTAAGTGTGAGTATCCTATTAGACATCTACAATGTGTACACTGCTAACTTCAAAAAATAAGTCAGAGGTAATATTCACACATATATTTTGGTATGGGATTTGTATTTTTGTTAGTTATATATGCCATCATCTTAACAAAATTTTCCTTTTCTAGCCCTCTCCTTGCCTGATATATTTCCCTCACAGGCAAGCAGTTACAGTAGAAGTTAATGTTTGCATGATTCATTTTCATTTGAGGTAGTTCCCTTTCTAACCTCTCTGTCTAATGATTTCACATTTGTAGTTAAAGCAGTAATCAGTACATTTTCACTTTGAAAATATTTCCCCAAGAGTCAAATTTAATATTAATAACTTTTCTTTTTTATGTTATCATTTTGTTTAATAAGGTAAGATGGATATAACTCTTGGATAGGTTATGTTAATCTTCCCTTTCTTTCAAGTTATCACTAGTTTTTTTTTTCCCCAAGCACTGAGATAAAACTAACCATCCATCAGCAGTGTTTTTCCACCTGTAAAATTCTCCTCATTTTTCAAATGGTGTTTAAAGCCTGACACACAGCTGTTGTCCCGAGACATGATGACTTCATGTTAAACTACGTTCACTATCCATTTATGGATGCGGATTATATTCTTGAGTCCCCTGACATCAGGTTTAGTCCTTGTACTTGCTTAGGCCAGTGAGATGTGAAGAGCAGTTGAATGTGTATACATCTCTACTGAGGAGAAGTTTTATAGGTAGAGTATGGTTTGCTTTGATCCCTTTTATCTTTTGCCATCATGGTTGTCAACATTTCAGGGAAAAGATGTGCTATCAAGACAAATCTGGAGAAAAGATAATGTGGAGCAAAACCATGGCCAACCCACAGTAGATATGTGGCAAGATATAATCTTTCATAGTTGTAAGTTCCAGCCTATCACCTAGTCTGTCCTATCTATGGATATATGACTTGCCATTGCTGCTTTTCTATTTTGGCTGTTCTGTTATGCATTTCTCTCTCTCTTGTTTTTATTTATTTATTTATTTATTTATTTATTTATTTATTTATTTATTTATTTATTTTGGTGGGGGGGACATCTAGAAATGCTCTGGGCTTACTTTTGGCTCTGTATATAGGAATTATTCTTGACTGTGACCTGGAGAACCATATGAGATTCTGGGGATCAAAGCTGGCTAGGCCCTGTGTAAGTCAAGCACCCTATATGCTGTACTATCTCTTCAATTCCTGCTCCCTCTTTCTTAATTTCTTGTTTTGATGGCACATAAGTCATATAGCCTCTGAAGAAATGGTGCAGAGGATATAACATTTCAAGTTTTACAAAATTAAAATCTAAAATCTCCTATTTACCTGTGATTTGACTAGTTTGGCTAGATATAAAGAATTATGTTGAAAATCACTTTCAAGGGGCCGGGTAGGTGGCGCTGGAGGTAAGGTGTCTGCCTTGCAAGCGCTAGCCAAGGAAGGACCGCGGTTCGATCCCCCGGCGTCCCATATGGTCCCCCCAAGCCAGGGGCGATTTCTGAGCACATAGCCAGGAGTAACCCCTGAGTGTCAAACGGGTGTGGCCCAAAAACCAAAAAAAAAAAAAAAAAAAAAGAAAATCACTTTCAAAATTTTCAAGGCTTTGCTTTCTGAAGTTCTGTGTGTCCTTATTTAGAAGCATGATGTCATTCCCAATTCTTTGAACAGAATTTTTATGTTCTTCCTTGAAACACTTAATATCTTTTATTTATACCAGTATTTACCTGATAAAACTACCATGAATATTTGGGATGGGGGTTGGATGCAGGACAGTTAGAAGTTAATGACATTCTTCCTGGGGCTCATATCCTTCCCTTTTAGGATTTTCTTAAGAAATACTGTGTCTTTAATATTTTCCTCTTTTCTTTTTTAATTTTAGTAAATATTATGAGCAAGGTTTTGTTGTTGTTATTGTTGTTGTTATTGTTTTTGGATCACACCCGGTGGTGTTCAGGGTTTACTTCTGGCTTTGCACTCAGAAATCATCCTGTGAGACTCAGGGGACCATATGGGATGCCAGGGATTGAACCTGACTCTGTCCTGGGACAGCCGCGTGCAAGGCAAATGCTATACTGCTGTGCTATCGCTCTGGCCCCTATCAGCAAGTTTTTTTTAAAATAAATATTGGATTGATTCTTATATTGCATCTTTTCCTTCCTATATTCTAATTATTAAAAATTATTAGCATATTTCTATAACTCAATTTCTATGTAACTCTATATTTTCTATTTCAGCTATAATATCTAACTCAAAGGAGTAAGTTTTAGGGTGAATACACAGGAGAGGATTTAGGGATCTAAATCTAAGAGATTTTTTTTTGTTTGTTTTTTTGGGGCCATACCTGTTTGATGCTCAGGGGTTATTCCTGGCTAAGTGTTGTATTAAATAATTAATGATGGTGGATCTGGATGGAGATGGATGGAGGCCTTGGTCCTTAGGCCCCGGCCACGTGACTTCATCCCCCATAAACCGGCGGGTCTGGGGTTCAGGAAAGCGATGGGTATTGAACTCACTCACAGACAGGCATCAGGAAGCATCAGCTTTATTCATCCCTATTCACCACATGTGTGTGGCCTACATCATAACCTTTCAAGAACTAGTTATTCTTAGCCCTGCATCTTAACTCCTTCCAGCCATCTTCCTTTGACCTCCATGCTGGTCAAAGACCAGAAGGGCAAAGACCTAAAAGCCAGCCAAAAGCCAAAGGGGCAAAGACCCTAATCCCCTGGGTCAAAGGCTTTATATAACCTTCCAAGACCACTCCCCGGAATGGGAGGGGTCTTGCAGGTAAGGTTACACCTAATATCCAGTTCCCAAGACCCCTCCCAGAAAAGGGCGGGTCTCAGGTAGGTACACCTAAATCCAGGGTGGAGTTACAGCTAAGCACTCAGAAATTGCCCCTGGCTTGGGGGGACCATATGGGACGCCGGGGGATCAAACCACACACAGTCATTCCTTGGCTAGCGCCTGCAAGGCAGACACCTTACTTCTAGCGCCACCTCACCGGCCCCTAAATCTAAGAGATTTCACTTCAAAATTTATAGGAAGGACTGGATAGATAATACATCAAAAGGCATTTACCTTGCATGCAGCTAGCGAAGATTTGTCCTTGGCACTAAATGTGGTCCCCAAATCCTATCAACAATGATCTCTGAGCAGAGACAGGAGTAAGACCAGAGCACAGCTGGGTGAGGCCCAAGAATTTTTTTTTAAAAAATCATATGACTCTTAAAATTACTGTTTAGTGTCTCTTCCTCTTCAATATCTTGCCTAACCTGATGGATAAAGACAAGGACTTCAAGAAAGGAAAAGGACTTATCTAAGGTCCTGTAGGCATTTCCTATTTCCCAGTCCACTGCTGCTTCTGCCACAATGTTATGACTTTATCTTATCATGGCTGAAACTTTGTTTTGATTCTAGTAAAATTAGTTTCTGAATGGAAGTAAACAATGAACACAGGCTGAGATATCATTAAAAAGGTGGACTCTTAAAATAATGTTTAATGGGACTGTCATTCAGAGTCTGAGATGCTTTCTCATTTATCTCTGACTCACACTCTGGCAACTTGTTTTATGCTTATCTTTATTTTCTGGTGCTGGGGATTTGACCCAAGTCCTCATGCAAGGCAAGTGCTCTTTACAAGCTACATCCTAGCTTTATTTTATTCTTTTAGACTTTGGTGTCTTTACGTCTTTTGCCCAAAAGGTTGGTATACATCATGTTTAGGCTATTCTCTTCAAAATCGTGGATGTTTTCTGGATGACGTTAGCCTTCCTTGCTTGAGGACAAGGGGTTGTGGGCTCTGGGGACTTCACTTTATTTATAGTTGAAGAGTTTCTTTCAACTATGCTTTATATATTTGATTTTCATATAAGCGTTTCTTACAAAAACAGAGTTCTGACTCCATGTCCCAAACCCACCAATCAACATTTGGGCACTGTGCTTTGCTGCTCATCTGATTAGAACTCTACCTTCAGGAACTTACTTGGGCTCAAATTTATATGCTGTTGAGATCTGTGGAGTTCCTATAAATTAGGATACACATTGAGATCATTACCATTCTGGAATTCTAAGCATTTAAGTACAAGTCAATCCTTATAACTCTCTTTTAAACCAATTGCCTCATTGCAGACATGGCCACTCAATATGTATTATTGAATGCCAATAAAACAGGACACATGATTCTGCCATCTTCCCAATGAGACAGTACAGATGAATGAATGCCAGAATCTCAGCAGTTATCTGCTTAGCAGCAAGCATCCTACTTCCCTTGCAGGGTCAACCTCTGCACTTCAGACCAGATGCAAAGAGGGAACTTCCCTCCTCTTGACATGTAATGTTATAGAACAGACCAGCTTGCAGGCCTTTGCTCTGTTAAGGAAACTAATTTTCTTCTGTCTTCAACCATGTTTACTTATTATAAAGGAAATATGGGGGCTGGAGCAATAGTATAGAGGAAAAGGCACTTGCTTTGCACACAGCCGATCCAGGTTTGATTCCTGGGATTCCATCTGCTTCCTTGAGCACCACCAGGACTGATTTCTGAGTACAGAGCAAGGAACAATTCCTGAGCACTGCTGGGTGTGGCCTCCAAACAAAAACAAGAAAGGAAAAACTATGATTAAGGCTAAACCTAACTGTCAGACAGTGAGCAAGTGGGGCAGGGAATCAGATGGCCTTATCCAATCAGAGCCTGGGATTCAGAAAGCATGCTCAGCAGTGGGATACAGGGTACATCTACTCAGATAAAGAGCCTGATTAAAGAATCCTAGGCAGAGAAGAACTTCAGGTTTCTCTCAAATCCAGGGGTCGGAGCTATAACACGGCAGGTAGGACATTTGCCTAGCACGTGGCCTACTTGGGTTCTATCACTGGCATCCTATATGGGTCCCTCAGCCTGCTAGGAGTGATTTCTGAGCACAGAGTCAGGAGTAACCCCTGAGCACTGTTGGGTGTGGTCTAACAACAACAATAACAACAAACAACAATAACCACACAACCACAATCCTTCCTTTATAAGGAACTTCCTATGAGACACCCATTTGGTTCAGGATGACCTTAACTCAGTTGTTGTATTTGTCCCCATCCTCATGTGATTCCAAGGCAGCTCCCAATAGGGTCTGGGCTCTCAAACCTGATAAATGACAAGATATTTTTTCAGGAGGAGCAGCCTTGAAGGGGGTCAAAGTGAGGGGATTTCAACCTCAAGCAGAAACCAGAGTTCCATTAGCCAAACTCAGACCTCAGTCATCACCATGTGAGACACCAGAGTAAACCAGGAACGTTGGAGAGTATCCAATGATGGCAGGAATTCCCTCCTGCCTGTCTTGGCTCTCAGCCCACACCAGTCAGTGCCTGTTGTAAGGTTTAGAGTGAGTTAAGAATTCCACCTCCAAAATCTCAGTCCTCAGACCACCTCTGTATGGCAGCTCTTTGAAAATGTCTGTCAATGATTGCCCGTCTCTCGGCCTTTTTGCAGGTTCACTGAGGCTAAGAACCGGGAACAGGTAGACATATTTTACTTCATAGTGTCACGCTGTGTGTGGGCTCCACTGAGAGCAGATCCGTTTTCAGTCTCCTAGGCGTGGGTTTCAGGAAATGAAGATGGGATTCTTATAATCAAACCATCGTCTATCCCTTGGACTGCTTCCCCTTGTCCTCTACAATTGTCGCAAAAGATCAATTTGACCTTGAAAATCACATTCCAGTTCTACATCCACAATTTCATTTCCCTCCAACCCCACCCCCCTCTCCTGCCCCAAAGATCTGCTGAGCCTGAGAGTTGCATTGGAGAAGGCCGGCAGGATAATAGGTGAGTTCTCTCCATCCATCAGGGATAATGGTCACAGACACTGATGATGCTTTTGCCTGCCTTTTCTCTAAGGATGCAGGCTGGGAACCTGCATATTTGTGTGTGTGTGTGTGTGTGTGTGTGTGTGTGTGTGTGTGTTGTGTTGTGTTTACTTTTCTGCCTGTTTACTACCTTTGGAGGAACCAGGTTACTAAGTCAATATGCATTTAAGACCGAACATCAAAATGCCATACGAATGAGCAGAATTCGGAAAAGCCGGGGACATAGGCTGCTCTGTTGGGTCCTGTTTAGTCTGAGGGTAATGAAGAGCTCACAGATGACCTGATTTCATTAAACTAGGTCAGATTCAGCTGAAAAGCTATGACTCTCACCCAGTTATACAGGGAGGGGAGTGCTCCCTCCCACTCTGCCTCCCTCCCTCCCTTCCTACCCACCCCCACCTTGGGGCTTGAATGCTTTCTGGGAATTAAGGCTGAGTTTTGTCAATACAGTAGCTAAAGCTCCCAGGAATAATTGGCCCTTTTCCTTTGGCTTCTGTCTGTGCTATGGCGAGGCCAGGCCCAGGAGAGAAGAAGGGTTTGGAAAGATGGGGGAATCTCAAGTTGCCTTTTGGAGGAAGTTGATGCAGATTCAGTTGTGGCAGATTTCTCTTGGGCCAAACATTCTGAGCTAAAGCATTTTATCTGAGGCTGTATTGACGGAAGCAGCTGAACAGATTCAAAGAAGAGTCACCATGCAAACAAGGCTTTCAATGTGTGTGGGGTTTGCAGGAATACGGGCTCTCTGCAGCTCCAGGAATCTCGATGCATGGAGCAGGCAGGGATCAGCTCTACAGTGAGGCCCAGTTAGCGGTGTCTGGGGGACTGCTGGGGAGTGAGTGGCTTTACTCCTTTCCTCCTTCTTGGGGTTCCAGAGGGACTGAGGGGTCAATGGCTGAAATTCCAGGCAGTCTAGTTTCACTCATCCACTACAGAAAAACATCTTTAATCCCTGGAATGGAGGAAAGATGCATGAACTGTCAGATGAGGTCATTTAAGTGTTTGGTCTTCCTAAAGGTAATAAAACAAAATCACTATGTCTTGAGATTTATGCTGGGTACTTCATCTATCTGTTCTCTGAGCTCTGCATCATCTCAACTGAAGAGAAGAGGTGAAGAAATCATGGCTTAGGAGTTTTAAGTGACAGATTTAGGATATTAAGGGAAAATACATGCAGAGATTTGGGCCTGGATCATTCTATGCTCAGGCTCTTCTCTCTCTCTCTCTCTCTTTTTATCTCTTTTTCTGTCTCTATTTCTCTCTCTCTCTCTCTCTCACACACATACACACACACTGCCTTCTCCTGTTTCATTTAGCAAGAGCTTTTTACTAGTTTTTCCTCTCTTGCATGAATCTTACTCCTTTCTTTATATTAATTCTCTTGTGACAAATTTTATTTTCTCCTTCCTTCCTTCCTTCCTTCCTTCCTTCCTTCCTTCCTTCCTTCCTTCCTTCCTTCCTTCCTTCCTTCCTTCCTTCCTTCCTTCCTTCCTTCCTTCCTTCCTTCCTTCCTTCCTTCCTTCCTTCCTTCCTTCCTTCCTTCCTTCCTTTTCTTGTTCACACCTGGCAATGTTTGAGTTGCCATTTGATACCAGGTACCAAACTTAAGGTCTGGCACATGCTGCATATGTGTTTTGCCTCTGGAGCTCTTTATCTTCTCTTTCAATATCTTACTCAAAATCAGGAGACTTGAGCAGCACTACGGTTATTGCAGAGGGTATTTAAACATCGGATAAAGGTTAGGCTAGCAAGTACTTTCTTCAGCACTCAAGGAAAATTGTGAGCCTCAAGGATAGAAAGAATTCAGATATTTTGGTGGAGATGGTGGTGGTGGGGGTATAGCTGACAGTTCTCAGGAGTCACACCTGGCTCTGTACTCAGTAATCATGCTTGGTGGAGCTTAAATTACCATATGCAGTGCCATGATTCAAACCATCATCACAGTTAAATGACAGTCAATTTACTTAACCTCTGTACACTCTTGGTCCAATAATTTAGATTTCTTCTCACCACAAAATCTGAGAAGACATTGGAAAAAAAACCCAACAATTTTGGTTTTTCCATGCTTCCTCTTAAACTTTCTAGCTTCATCACCTTTGAGTAGCTTCTTTGGCCATTGCAGGCCTGAGAAGACGTGTCTGGAACAGCCATAGTATAAATGACACCTTGTATACTTACCTGGTGGGACAATCTGGTTCCTTTGCTAAAATGAGGGCTAGCCTAAATCCTGGGCATCTTGAGGTCCTACCTAGCAACAGATAGATTGTGGACATATAGTTGGTTTCAGAGGGCATATAAGCATTTTCTATGGAGCAGTAGAAAGAAGTTGGCATTTGGAAGTATAAGATGGTTTTAGTTTTAGTTTTAGTCCTACTTCCAATTATAGTTCTAGTCCTAGTCTTGGTTCCAGTTCAGACCTATTTCTGTCTTTAGACTTTGACTATGTTAATTTCTATGAATCTTTTATTTTCTTTTTCTGCAGTGGGGGGAAAGAATATACGTCTTTACTACTATTTTTCTAGGCTCATATAAGATTATGTCTATAAAGAGATATTCTCAGATTGAAAATACGAGCATAAGCTCAGTTAAGACAGTCAGGGGAAATTACTTTCATTAATTTGCAGCACCAGGGATAGAACTAAGGGACAAGTGCCCTTCTTCTGAAGGCCATTATTTGGAAGAAGTGGCCCCATGGTTGCTCTCTCAAGCCTCAGAAGGACCAAAGCTCAGAACACATTCTTCCAAAGCCAGAAGTCCTCATTCTCTCCTTTATCTCTTTTCTTCCTAGTATTATTTTATCATTTTTTTTGCCAATCCACATGATATAGAATGTAAATGCCCAAAGCTCCTGAATGTCACAGAACCCAAAGAGATCAGGAAAATCTCTCTCTCTCTCTCTCACTGGGATTGGCCCAGTTATAAGTCCTCATCCAATTATCTGTGACCAGAGGGGTGGGTTTTCTTTGTGTAGATAAGATGTTGGGATATTTTCCCTAGTTATATGTATGGGAAGGTAAAAATATAGAATAAGAGGTGAGGAATTGGATAATGTCTTGGGCTCAGCTTTTGAGCTAAGAGGCTTGTCATTAAAAGTAGCTATCATACTTGTCATACTTGTTATATATTTTATCTAAAAATTAAGACTTAAAACCACCTTTTTTTTTAATATGGGTTCTCTAGGTGAGGAATTCTATTGTCAAGAAGGCATAATATTTTTCTCTATGAAGTCTGGAGACTGCAAGACTCAGACATTGGGAATTTAATTATCTGAGGGCTTGTTTGTTCCACAGATGGGAAAGTTGATGCTGACTATTGGTTGGGAAATTTCAAACCCTCTCCATAGGGCAAAGTGGATCCTCCACCTGGACTTCTTGAGTTTTCTCCCAACATGGTTGAAGGTTCCTAGGGGGAAATAAAAGGTGGAGGAATGACAGACAGGTAGATTGAGATGGAATATCATTTTAGACCTGTATTGCTTCTGCACATTGTGTCCGTGCAGAGTTCATTAGAAACAAGTTTCTCATCTTTTTTTTTTTTTTTTTTTTTTTGGTTTTTGGGCCACACCCGTTTGACGCTCAGGGGTTACTCCTGGCTATGTGCTCAGAAATTGCCCCTGGCTTGGGGGGACCATATGGGACGCCGGGGGATCGAACCGCGGTCCTTCCTTGGCTAGCGCTTGCAAGGCAGACACCTTACCTCCAGCGCCACCTACCCGGTCCCAAGTTTCTCATCTTTACACAGGTTCATTCACTTTCCATTTTCTTGCTTTCCTTTTCTTGACTGTCATGTTTTGGTGATGATGAGGGGTTGATGGAATGTCACATGGTTGTGGTACTTCTATATCCAGCCATGGTGCTCAATGGAGGTCCATCACAGATTTTTGCCTGTAGTGCTTGCCATGTGTTCACTAGAGGCTGCATCCTGTACGTCTGCACATTTGGGGTGTTGTGCTTGCAGAAGTTACTCTCTTGCCTCATTTTAAGGAGGTAGGAGCCACCTCCTGAGCCTAAATGAGAGGAGAGACAAAATTCTGAAAAAAAAAATCATAAGGTCTGAAATATTGCTGGTATTTCATTCCTAATATTCCATTTGGAAAAATCTACAGTAATATTTACAAACATTTCTGTTGTATATGTAAATATTTTTGGGATTATTATGTTACTGACCCTACCCTGATCCAGTGATTGTGCCCTACCCTAGGGTGTGGCCTGGCACTCTGCCCCTACCCTAGTGTGGTACCTGATTCTGCTTCCACCATTGGGTGGTATCTGATCCCACCATTGGGTGGTACCTGATTCTGGGGGTAAAAACAAGGGCCTGTGGAAGGTGAGGGGTGGTTGGCTGGAACTGAGGCTGAGACCTTGGACTTCAGTCTTATCCACCGAATAAAGCTAATATTTCCACAAGCCTGACTGTCTGCGAGCTGTTTACCTGCTGTTTCACCTCAGAACCATCAGCTGGACAGGGTGACAGACGCGTGCTCCGAGCTGGAGGGGAAAGACCTCATCCTCCACCCCTCCATCAGTCAACCTCTTCAGGGGCTGACTTGCAACAATTTCTATTGTGCTCAGATACAATTTATAGGTCAGAAACTGAAAAGGCATTTAGTAGGATGGTTGATTTAAACCAGATATTTTCCTAAGCTATGTTAGTTCATGGTGTCCCTAGGCCCAAAGAAATATCTAAAAGTTCTGTTGATTAAATAGTTATATTCAAGAAAAATGGGGCCAGAAAGGTGGCACTAGAGGCAAGGTGTCTGTCTGCCTTGCAAGCACTAGCCAAGGAAGGACCGAGGTTTGATCCCCTGGTGTCCCATATGGTCCCCCCAAGCCAGGGGCTATTTCTGAGTGCTTAGCCAGGAGTAACTCCTGAGCATCAAATGGGTGTAGCCCCTCCCCCCAAAACATAAGAAATTATCAGCTATTTGAAAAAAATACATATCAACTAAAAGAAAAAGTACAATTTTTATTTAGTTCTTAAATAACTAGAACTACTAGAATGTGTGAAACTGCTGGGTGTTTTACAACTTCCCAGATGCTGGATCTGATTGGATATGGCCAGCACGTCTGTTCCACATTGATTTTATTTCATATTCCTCTTGCTTGTTATCTCTGAAACCACCCACACCCAGCATGGCAAGTAGATGAGGTCATTGAAAGGAATGGTGCCCAGTCTAGTGCTGAAACAGTGAACGACCTTGAGCCTGAGAGAGTTGTCTAATGAATGTCAGGTGTAGCTCCCAAATATAAATTATTCTTCAGTGCTCCTGTGAATCTGCTGGAGGCCAGGGCTCCTCCCAACACTGTCTGGGAATCATGGGATATCCCTTTACCTAGCCACATGTTTCAAATCTCAGATTCTCAAACTGAAGATCAGACTTGGTAATCACATGTTCTGAGTGATTAAGCTGAGTTGTCCAAACGGATGTCTTTGAAGGAATCTCTGTGTCTTTTTTTTTTTTTTTTGATATAACAGGTGAAAACCACCAATCACCTCTTCTTTCTGAGACTGTAGGTTATGCATTCCATATTGTCTTTAAGACATAGGTAATTGAGGCCAGAGTGGTGGCACAAGTGGTAGGGCGTTTGCCTTGCACAAGCTAACCTAGGATGGACCATGGCTCGGCGTCCCATATGGTCCCCCAAGCCAGGAGAGATTTCTGAGTGCATAGCCAGGAGTAACCCCTGAGCATCACCGGATGTGGCCCAAAAGGAAAAAAAAAAAAGACATGGACAATCTCTTTGGAAAATATCAATAGAGACCAAGGGATTGGTGCAGTATGTGAGAGGTATGGTTCTGTTGACCGATTTGCTGAGCAGGTCACACAGATGACAAATGATAAAATTTAGTTCAGGCTAAAGTCACTCCAAACTGCCTTCAGGAGCACTTTCATGTATAAGAAAAACGGTTTAGTGAATTGCAAAAGTTAAAATTAACCCATCCTTTTCTCAAAGATGTTTCTATAACTCCTGATGTTCAAGAAGCCTGGAACATCAACATGTTCCCCAAAGCAACTTTTTATTTTATTTAGAACTTCCTATAGGATCTCAGGGAGGTCACTTTCTAACTCTTAGTTTCTTGACAAAGAGAACACTGAAATAGTGAGCAAGTTACCATTTTTTTCCTGTAAACTTACCCCCAATAAATTTCAAATGGAAGGGAAAATATACCTACAAGGAGAGTTCATCACCTTACCGAATGAGGAAACATGGCCCAGTTTCTCTCTCTCTCCTTTCTCATAATTCTCAGGCAAGACAATAGAAATCATGTGATGTGACGAGAAATTGGGCCAGTTAAAAATAGAAGGCTCACTCCAGCAAGTCCATTAGAAAGTTGAGGTTTCTTTGTTGATTGCTATTAATTTATCTCAGTCTGTCATACTCAAAGGGGAAGCAGGGTGACAGTGGTGGATTCTGAGTTCAGGAGTGAATACCCCGGCCTCTGTCCTCAGCCCCAGGAGTTGCATCTTTTATGGGAGATCCCTAAAACCCTAGAGTACTTTCCACCAGCCACAGGGAATCTTCTTCTCTGATCATCTGCTGTCTCTCAAGGAGGTGCTGGATGTAAGCTGTGATGGATGGGAAATGGAGGTCCCGTGCCTTAGAGATGCAACTGGTCCTTTGGAGTTTTGCCCTCCCTGAGCTCTGGCTCTCCAGCAAGGTCTGACTATAGGGAGAGGGACTGGCTTGCAAATAGCATGAAGCCCCTTCCTTTGTCTTCCCTGCCAAGAGTGTAGCAGCCCCATGTTGATTCCAGCTACAGGCCTGGAAAGGTTCATGCCACAGAGACTCCCACATCTGGAAGACTCTCAGTGCGAAGGAAGGTTAGGCTGTGGATGGTGGGGAATGTCCTTCACACACTGTTTCATGGAACCAGCTCTTATTTTTGTTACACATATTAGCAAATTGAGAGGTGAAGTACATGTGTATGAGGGAACTGGACCTGAGCTTTTCCATTTAGGTGGGATGATGGGTTGTTTCTTGGCTCTCCTCTCTTTTCTTGTGGAAACAGGCTGTATTTTCTAAGTATAGACTCTCCCATGGATGGGGTGGAGGGGCGAGGAAAAGTTTGGGTACTGTGTTCTACTTTGTGCATAAGGTTCTTAAGAAGTACTGGGGACCCCAAGGTCACTCTTTTTTGTTATTGTTGTTGTGTTTTGGGCCACACCTGGCGGTGCTCAGGGATTACTCCTGGCTGTTTGCTCAGAAATAGCTCCTGGCAGGCACGGAGGACCATATGGGACACTGGGATTCGAACCAACCACCTTTGGTCCTGGATCGGCTGCTTGCAAGGCAAACGCTGCTGTGCTATCTCTCCGGGCCCCATCACTAGGCTTCTTAACAGAACGTAGGTATATTGGCATGTGCATTCATTGTTACTTCTCATACATGTGTGGTTCAGAGATTCAGCTATGCTATCTGTCCGGGGACCCCCCCCCCCAAGGTCTCTCTTGATGATATTGACAGGTAGATGATGGAGCCCAGTGCCATGGTTATGGGGACCAATGGTGCTAAGGGTACTGTTTTAGCCACTAGAGCTGCTCAGGAGTCACAGGACTATACCCAGTAGTGCTTGAGGAAGGGGTGTTCATGAAGTGTTAAGGAGCCAAGTTGGGACCTTGTGCCCCCAGGCACATGCTCATCACTCTAAATTTATTCTTAGGCCTACTGACCCACTTCTTGAGGTTATAGTGACCACAGTGAGATGATATGGCAATGTTCTTCACCCTTCCCTGCCGTCTGAGTTGGGGTCAGATGGCATGTAGTCCCAGGAAGAAGCATCTTTTCCTCACAATAATATGGCGGCAGCATGTGGCACTACTCTCCCCTGTGGTCAATATCTAGTTTCCCCAACGCCTTGCTATGAATTTCCTCAACTCAAACTGAAGTTTAGCAAGACCCATGTGTGGAAGAGATGGGGTCCTTGATCTATGCTGCTTCCACATCAGTGCAGAATGAAAGAGCCAGTGGAGCAGCAAGGATCCAACCCCTGAATGGTCACCCCACAGATGTGGGCAAAAGGGGCTGGTCCAAGGAAGGGCTCAGAGTGGCAAATCATGATTCCTCCTGTAGGAGGTGTGAGTGAGGGGGTACTTGGCACTGAGGGGTTCAGGGCTCCTATTTTTTTTGTTTGTTTTTTGGGCCACACCCAGTGAAGCTCAGGGGTTACTCCTGGCTATGTGCTCAGAAATCACTCCTGGCTTGGGGAACCATATGGAATGCTGGGGATGGAACTGTGGTCTGTCCTAGATTAGTGCATGCAAGGCAAATGTCCTACCGCTTGTGCCACCACTCCAGCCCCATCAGGGCTAACTTCTTGCTTTCACCCCTTTTTGGGAAAGGTTCCCTTGAGTACCTCCAAGCCAGGGCTGCTCCTCCCTTCCCTTTCCAAAAAAATTGTGATAGCCTCCCAGATTCCTGCCATCCCTGGTATGACTGAGTATGGGACCCCATACTCAGAGTAGGCGGGGAGCCTGGCCAGAGAAAATGGAATGCCTGTGGTACTGGACTGGGCGGCAAAGGAGGTCTGAAGTGCAGAGCCATGCAGTGGGGGTTCTCAGGGTTGTGCAGGGATGCGGAGGGGGCGTGGGGCTGGATGTGGCCCTCATAGCAGAGCAGGTGAGGTGCTTTGTGAGGGAGCAGCTGGCATCACCTGCTCTCTAGGTTGCATTTCAAGCCTCAGCTAACCACAGAACGCGTGTCAGTGGACACGCCCCTCTTGCCCTCCCACCTGGTGCTTTGGGGACAGCACTACTGAGGACAGCTGGGGAGCAGGAGCCCTCCAGGGGGGCTCGGGAAGGCAATAGTATCACTCATTTGGAGCCTTGAGATTTGTTTGCTACCATCTCCCTCCACTGCCTGCAAATTCAGTTGGACCAGACTTCCACAGTGTCTGGGAAAAGAGTCTGCTATAGTAGAGTTTGTTGGTTTTATTGTTTTAAAACAAACCACTGCTCAGCAGTTGTTTTGGGGTCACCCGGACTACCCCAGCAGTGCTCAGAATTCAGCAGGGTGTTGGTCCTCAGTGAGCAATATAGTAACTAGGAATTGGACTCAAGGCCTTAACTTGAACTTAAACCTGTGCTCTCACTAAGTTTTCTCAATGGCATCCAATAGTCTTTTTTTTAACTGCTGAGATGGAGAAAAGGATCATGAGGATATTACCAAGACAGTCTGTTCATCTTCTTTCATATTTTCTCTTTCATGGTCTTTTCCTTTTATTCATCTTTCTATATTCTTCTCTCTTTGTTCATCCCAAATATAGGGGTGCTCTGCTGTCTACTGACTTCTCCACTGACCAGTCTGCCTTCCCCCTCTTCTTCTTCTTTTTTTTTAGGAGTCTCCCTAGGGTTCTTCCTGGTTCTTCGAGCCAGAAGTCAAGTTCAGGGGACCATGTGGGAGGTCGGGATTCGAACCGTGGTTTGTCCGGAGTTAGCTGCATTCAAAGCAATCACCATATCTGTTACACTATACTCATTCTCTCTTCTCCCTCTTCTCTTACCCCCTGTCTTGGTCTCTTTCCTTCTTCATTTTTGCCGCAATTTTTCACATCAGGTGAAAATAGGCTCCTAGGTCAGAGTAAGAAATACATCATCAAGTCTCTTCTGGTCTCTGTATGAAATAGATGGAGAAACTGAGGTTCAGAGCAGAGAAGAAATAAGCCCTTAGGTCTAAGCTATGTTGACAACTACATATATGAAAAACTATATTGTCAACTATATATATTGACAACTATAATACAGTTGATTCAAAACCACATTTGTCATCTAGAGCAATGATTTTTCCTTTCATTTCTCTAGTGTTTTACTTGATTAAATCATTATTGCCATTCTCATAGGGACCAAGGCTGGCACACATACCTGGCCATGGTGCTTATTGAGGAGGGGCGACACAACAGGTTGCATTTCCTGCACATTCAGTCCCTGAGCTCACCACTCTATGTTCCTGGAGTTGCTTTCATGTTTGCCTCTATTGTCCCTGGTGCTCCACTCCTAGTCAGGGCATACGAGTTTGGGTTGTGGGGCTCCTAGTGGCTGCTGTGATGCTCACACATATGATTGCCACATGTGACACTATTTGGCCAGGGAACCAAACATATCTCTTTACTTGCAAGTCTCACTTTCACTTTTTGCTGGTTATAGAGATCTGGCTGCAGTGTGGCTGGAAACCATTTGTTTGTGGGGATTACAGATGGCAGAGCTGCCATTCTCGAAGCTGCCAGGCTAGGCTCTGAACTGCTGGCCTCATACTGCTGCCTGTGGGATACAGATTGGGAGTTTAGACACAATTACTTGCTTTCAAGGCAAGCACTCAAAACCCCTGAGACATGGTCTTCTTGTTCTATGGGAATGTTCTTTGTGTGTTCCTAGACCAGTGATGGTACAAGTGGCTTCTAGCATTTGAGGAAGGGACCTCTTTACTCTACCTGCCAATTGGGACAGTTACTGTCTCTTTTATTCTATTGTTAGTGAGGCATGAGCAGACTGAGGACAGTGCTAATACAATACCAGGCCCAGAACACATCATTCATTCTTATCTGTAGGCTGCAGAGTATGCCTCTGAGAGTCAGTCACTTGGCTTCTCCTCCTGGCTCTGCAATCTGTGTGTCTATGGACAAGTTATTTGACCCTTTTTTAGACTTCATATTCCTATCTATAAAAGCCATCCTTGCTACTGTTGGTCTAAGGATAAAATAAGAATGAAGTGAATTAAGCTGCAAGAATGTATGTGCCTGACATCGAAGCACCCAATTGGCATTAGCTGCTGGAACAAACATTTCTCTTAGAAAACCATACTTGTGACTGTTACAGTTGTTCATTTCATATCCATGAATATCCAGGCTTTGGGTGATGGAAAAAGCAGAATGCCCACAGAAATTAGGATTAATGAATAACTACCCTGCACACCATGGTTGGGACAATGGGAAGATATTGAATAACTGTTTCACCCCCAGATATTGGAAGAAGGATTTCTGCATGGTAGGAGAAGTTTAAGCTAATGTCTCCTTTAAAATTCCCTGCTTCCAGATTACATGATGAAATTCTCAAGTACTTAAGTACTTTGCTTCTTCTTTTTAAAAAGTTCAAGACTTGGTAAGGGAGAAAAGAGGAGAGGAGAAGAGAGGAGAGAGAGTGTGTGTGAGAGAGAGACAGACAGACAGACAGTCAAAGAGACAGAGACAGAGAGAAATATATATATGACTGGGATGAAGCATATGCTCTGGATGCAAGAGGCCTGATTTGACCTCTGGCACTGCATTGTCTCTACGTACTACCAGGAACAACCCCCCATTACTGACCAGGAGTAGCCCCTGCACTCTGCTGGATATAACCTTTCCAACCAAAGAAAAAACATGGTTTTTAATACCTGTAATGGGAGAGAAGGAGATAGACAAACCAATCTGCTTGCCTCTGACTTTGCAACTGGCCTGCGCTGTCCACTTTCAAGTAGTTCTCAGCTTTCTAGGTAAGCTTACCTAAGAACAACCCCAACCTAAAAGCTTATACCTTGATGGCCAACTTTTCTCCCATCTTCCATTTATCTTTATCTTTTGTGTATCTCAAGAAAGGATTCAACCTCCCTGGTCTCATGTCCTCCCCCCACATTCCTCACTCCCATCCTCCCAACTCCAACACATTCAAATCTCCAGAGGAGATCAAAACCCCACCCTGAAAATCTTTGGGAATCCAATAGCCTTGGCCTTGCTTGCATCATGGCATCCAACCACACCAGCACACTTGAGTCAGGTGTAGGTTTCAGTTTACTGGGGATCAGGTATTGAAGGCTAAGCACCCGCCAATTACCTTCATAAAAGGCAAGCCTGGAACCAGAGAATGGAAATAGCCATCATGTCAAGCATGTGTGATTATAAGAGAAAGGAGGAATTCAGGTGGGAGAATTGTGGGGGGACAGGAGAAAGCAGAGCCCTAAGGATTATATGTCCCTCTTGGCTTTGTAGGAGACTGACTGATCCCATTTCCCTTGATCTGATGACCACAGAACCTGTGCCCACACAGCTAAGCACACATCGAAGATTTTACCCTAATGTAGTTGAAAGAGCAGAGGATTAAGAGTCTCTGAGACTACAAGCAAGGGGCGATTCTGATGAGTTGTGAGACTTTGCATATGGAGCTTAATTTTGCCCTGGTTGTCTTACTAGTTAGATGAGGCTAAAAAAAAAATTTAGAAGATAATGTAGATTAAGCAATATAATGAAAAGAAAGATCTAGGCTTGCCTTGCATATGACTGACCTTGCCTTGCATGGTTTAAATCCCTGGGACAACAGCTACCTTCCTGAGCACTGCTAGGAACCACTTCTGAACTTGAGGTGTGACTCACAAATAAACAGAAATTAAGGGTCAGGCTTGGGTTAGCTTCATAGCACATAGCAGGAGATCTCTAGATACTAATATGACAAATAATAGGCATTTATGGATATATATGTATACTACACATCCCCCATGTTGAACATTGAACCTAAAATCCTCCAATATGGCCTCTAATCATCATATTTATGCTGAAATAATACATGTACTCAGCAAACATTGAATAGACAATCTGTGTTCTGGTGAGACCAATGAGATAGACAGGCATTGGCCTTCATGTAGCTCACATTCAACACATCTTTATATCTTTGTTTCTAAGGTTCAACTATGGGAAATGACCTGAAGATCCTACACAAAGAAGTATAGGCTGAGTGGGTTATCTACAGAAAGGAACATTATTGTGGGAACCCAAATGATAGTACATTGGTATGGAATTTTCCTTGCAAGGGGCCAATGCAGTTGGATTCACACAATTCCATAGGGGTCTCTGAGCCTGCCAGGATCACTCCTGAGTTCAGTCAGGAGTAAAATCCTGAGAACTGCAAAGGATGTGGAAGAAAGAAAAAAAAGAAAAAGAGAGAGAGAAAGTAAGGAAGGGAGGAAGGAAGAAAGGAAGGAAGAAAGGAGAGAGAAAGAAAGAAATGAAGAAAGAAAAGGAAGAATGAAAAAAGAGAAGGAAAGGAAAAAAAGGAAGGAAGGAAGGAGCATTATTGTGTAGTGCTATTCACAAGTGTTTATGTTATAATAGTAAATGAAACAGAAGGAAGTGAAATATCTGCTTGTTAGGCTCTATACTACAAATACTAAGTTAAGAACTTGAACTATTGCCTCTAGGAGAAATGTATGGATAGATTATAATGAGCCTCTGGTTATATTTTTGTCAACAGATCTACCCACAACATCATTTATATGTGCTTCTGTTTAAAAACATCTCCTGTAATGTCCACTATTGATTCATTTACATATGCTTCTGCCAGAAAGATGCTTCTCCAACACTCCTCTTTTCCTCTTTGAGGTACATGATAGACTTCTTCCTATTGGAACTCTACAGAGTACCAGGCTAAAGTTGCCAACAGTATGCACAGTATGCACAAAAGTAGGGAAACATGGCACTAAACAGATAGATCAAAGGACTCTTTATTTACAAAAGAAGGACCTAGACAAGAAGCAGAGCATCTTTATGTTCAACCTCATCCTGAAAATAGTCCTTTGTCTGTGAATAATCAAGAATGCACCTTGAGTGTTGATTTGGGGGTTACAAGTACACTTGGGTGAGTTGGTAAATCTGGAGTTAAGGAACTCTTTTCTTTGATTCTATGCCTATGGGTCAAAGTGTGAAGGTAATGCTAAAGAATACAACAACAGTCATAGAATGGTCTTGCAAGCTCTGGCGTTCAGTTCATATTCCTGTCACACAATTCATTTGTGTTTACCTTTATTTTTATAATATACGATACTTGAAATAAAGATACCCAGCCTTCCCCTGGCCTCTGAAGAGACTCCAGGTCCCTCTGCCTTGCTCCATGTCTTGGCCAGTGGCTCAAAAATAGTGGGAATGCGGGGCTGGCGAGATAGCATGGAGGTAAGGTGTTTGCCTTCCATGCAGAAGGACGGTGGTTTAAATCCTGGTATCCCATATGGTCCCCCGTGCCTGCCAGGGGCGATTTCTGAGCGTACAGCCAGGAGTAACCCCCGAGCACTGCTGGGTGTGACCCAAAAAAAACAAAAAACAAAAAAACAAACAAAAAATGAAATTGAGAGCCAATCGTCTCCAGCCTGGGCAATTCCATACTCAACAAGATTTCTGGATGACAGGTACAGGAGTTATGAGCAATACAATTTCCCAGTGTGACCTCAGCCTTGGCCAGACTTGGTGTCCCTCACCTGGTCCTCGCCTGGCTTCAGTGCCAGCTTCTCTCTGGTGTGATCAAATTCTCTCTGGGTGGTAGCCCTGTGACCTCAGTGCTGTCAAAAGCTCCATATTCAGTTTCCTGGGTTTTGATACCTAAAACCTGGGGAAAGAAATTAATTAAAATAGTGCAAGTTGTCTAACAGAAAGACTCTTCCCCAAACTCTTCCCCATTTGGATTAAATTCTTCTCCAAGGTCCCTTGGAGAAACAGAAAAAAGAAAAGAGAGGTCTTGTGATGGAGATATCTGGAATTATTGCTCCAAATGATGTAAAATATACACCTTTTGGGTTCATTTTTTGAAGTTGACAAGAAGCCTGATCATCTATTGATGAGAGTTAGGATATGACTGTGGATCATGTTAGGGGGCTATTTGCAAGGGATTATCTAGAAACATTTTTAATGCTTGCAGAGGCTAGGGGAAGCGATGCCCAAATTCCTGACTATGGGGACAGGAAATTCCAGGCCACAAAGGTTGCTAACATTTTTACCTGATTTGCCTCCGGATTGGAAGTTCTGTGAATGGCTTGTTTGTCTAACTCAGCTCTGCTCAAATCAATCTTTCATGGCTCCCCCCTTCCCCCAGCCCAGTAAAGATCACCTTGAGTCAAAGGTCAGAGGTCATCATGGTTCTCAAATACCTACCCACTTTGTAAGAGTTCCAAAGTGGACAATTACCCAGAAATTAGTGAGGAACAAAAGCAAGTATTTCCAAAGACTAATTGGGAAAAAATGAGTACAGCATGTGCAATAATGTTTCAAATGTTGGCTTTATGGCTCTCCCAATTAATTTCCAGTTTTTCCTCCAGCCTGACTTTTAATAACATAGAATCTGATTGAAAGCACCTGCTGCCGGCAGAACATTCTCCTGTGTTACATCTGCTGCGCCATGTCTTGACCGCTCTGATATTCATCCCGCGTGTGCCCGTGCGTGTTCTCGCACACGACACCTCCTTCAACATATGTGAGCCTCTCAGAAGACATGGTGTCCGCAGAAAAAGAGTCCCCGAAAGTAATTAATTCAGAGCTACTCCTGAGAAAAACACGGAAGAAGGACTTTCCAAAAATAGCTTCGGTTCGCAGCTCATTCCTGATTCCCGAGGGTGCCATGCTGCTCGTTTTGATTTAATAAAAAGCTGAAGTGTGCAGAGCAGCGAGCAAGACCTCAAGAGGGGCTTGAAGAGTCTGTGGAAAGGCGGAAGCTGCCAGGGGATGTTGGGAAGGGCAGGGAAGGCAGCAGGTTGCTGAAAATCGATGCATTTGCAAGGGTGGGTGCAGGCCAGCCACATAACACATACCTTACAGTCATACTTCACAGTCTCTGCCTCCCAGAGAGCTAAGAAACTGCTTTGGGATGAAAGAAAATATCTCTCTCTTTTTTTTTTTTTGGTATGGGGAATGTCTGAAGGCTTTCAGCGATTTCTTTTTCACTTCTTTGAAGTGTGACCTCTAAATGTTAACGTCAGGAGGCCTCATGTTTGCCTTCATGTTGTGCTTTAACATAATTTGGGGGCAAATTTTGATACTTTTAGTGCAAATCTTTAGGGCAAGGATGAAAATCAAACCTGTTAATATTTATTCACTGCATTCTTTGTTCACCAAATATTCTTCAGCATGTATCAGTTTAAAACAACTTCTATCTGTCCTGATTAGGGGCAGTTTTGGCAACCTGGTCCCCCTTTTTAAAGAAAAGGAACATTTTAGAAAGGGGCATGTTGGTGACCTCTGTCTAGGAATTCATCCCTTATCTAGTTGCCAGAGTGAAATTAAGAAAAAATGCATAGGGTGGGAGCGATGGCACAAGTGGTAGGGCATTTGCCTTGCATACACTGGCCTAGGATGGACCGTGGTTTAATCCCCCGGTGTCCCATATGGTCCCCCATGCCAGGAGCAATTTCTGAACGCATAGCCAGGAGTAACCCCCCAGCATCACCAGGTGTGGCCTCCCTCAAAAAAAAAAAAGAAAGAA
Organism: Suncus etruscus; assembly: GCF_024139225.1. Taxonomy (NCBI): domain Eukaryota; kingdom Metazoa; phylum Chordata; class Mammalia; order Eulipotyphla; family Soricidae; genus Suncus; species Suncus etruscus. Next base: position 81,119,419 of record NC_064859.1, read on the forward strand.
AAAATGCAGATGCGACTCTGAGGGCCCCAATGTTACTGTCATTTAGTCATTAAATGACTAAACTGGGGTGCAAGTTGGATGCGTCTTTTTTTTTTTATAATTATCTTTATTTAAACACCGTGATTACAAATATGATTATAGTTGTATGATTACAGTCATGTAAAGAACACCCCCTTTCACCAGTGCAACATTCCCACCACCAATTTCCCAGATCTCCCTCCTCCCCCACCCCCCCCACACCTGTACTCGAGACAGGCTTTCTACTTCCCTCATTCATTCACATTGTTATGATAGTTTTCAGTGTAGTCATCTCTCCAACTGCACTCATCACTCTATGTGATGAGCTTCATGTCATGAGCTGCACCTACCAGTCCTCATCTCTCTTGTCTCTGAGATACTGTTAAAAATGTCTTTCATTTTTCTTAAAGCCCATAGATGAGTGAAACCATTCTGTGTCTTTCTCTCTCCCTCTGACTTACTTCACTCAGTATAATAGATTCCATGTACATCCATGTATAGGAAAATTTCATGACTTCATCTCTCCTGATGGCTGCATAGTATTCCATTGTGTATATGTACCACAGTTTCTTTAGCCACTCATCTGTTGAAGGGCATCTTGGTTGTTTCCAGAGTCTGGCTATTGTAAATAGCACTGCAATGAACATAGGTGTAAGGAAGGGATTTTTGTATTGGATTTTGTGTTCCTTGGGTATATTCCTAGGAGTGGTATAGATGGATCGTATGGAAGCTCAATTTCCAGTTTGTGAAGGAATCTCCATATGGCTTTCCATAAAGGTTGTACCAGACAGCATTCCCACCAGCAGTGAAAAAGAGTTCCTTTCTCTCCACATCCCCGCCAGCACTGCTTGTTTTCTTTTTTTGTGATGTGTGCCAATCTCAGTGGCATGAGGTGGTACCTCATAGTAGTTTTGATTTGCATCTCCCTGACGATTAGTGATGTTGAGCATCTTTTCATGTGCCTTTTGGCCATTTGCCTTCCTTCTTTTTCAAAGTGTCTGTTCATTTCTTCTCCCCAGTTTTTGGCCTCTGTTGAGTTGCATTTCCTAGAAGTCCTGAAATCTCTATTCAGGAGAGAATGACTTTGAAAAACTCAATGAGGGGCTATGGGGATGGTCAGCTCACAGGGCCAGGACAAGGGGACAACCAGAAGACAGATGCCACTGCTACTTCAGGTCACATGAAGCCTGATCCTTTCTCAGCTGGATTTGACCTAGAACCAGGAAACAGATGTGGCCAAGCTGCTCAAGGGCCTCTGGGAGGCTGGGAAAGCGAATTGGACTGGCCTTCCTGCTGCTCTGAAGGCTGGGGCCTGAGCCTGCTTGGGGAACCACGTGCCCAGGGGCCTGGGCCATTTGACTTATCAAACCTCTGAGAGTAATTCCATGATGAGTAGAGAGAGCTCATCCTTTGACAGACCCAGGGTAAATCCCTGAGATAAGGCAGATGTCAACAGAAGCCTTATAAACAAGGGCCTAGTTGCCGGAAGAGATAGCTAAGAAGATAAACAAGGGCCTAGGAAAGGTACCTAATGGGCTTACTGCCTAGTCAACAGTGAAGACTCTTCTGCAGATCTGGGCAGCCTCCGTGTGGAAAGGCTGGGGTGTTATTTAGAAATGGCCCCAGATGGGATGAGCACGTGGCCTGCCCACAGATGTTTACTCACTAATGTTGACTGACTTGTGTTGAATGAATGAGAAGTCAGGCATTTTATTGGACATTTATATTTTTCATACGGGGGGACCAACTCTCTTTGTTTGCTTACAGTTGAGGGGCTTCCAGGAACAAGGGTCTGTCTATGCTAAAACTGGCCTGCCCAAGGCATGACCTACTTATAGGGGACCACTAAAGGCCCTTGGGACACTCTTGGGCATATGGACCAAATCAGACTTAGTCCCTGTTTTGAGTCCATAGATCTGGATCATGGCAATAAATGTCATGACAGGCAAGCCCTAGGGTATGGCTAGGGCCTTGGGAACACTGGTGGCTTTTAGGAAAAAGAATAGACGCTGGACATTATGCAGGGAGAAACACCCTAAGTGTCTATAAGAAACTTGGGAAGGGTCTTAGAACAAAGGCAGAAGGGCTCAGTCAACAATGCTTTGATTTAAGAAACAGCAAGCAGTGTACATGCACAGGATGTGTGTGTGTGTGTGTGTGTGTGTGTGTGTTTGTGTGTGTGTATGCTGTGTTGTGTTGTATTGTGTGTGTGTTGTGTTGGAGGAAGTTGTGGATGGAAAAGGCAGGAAAGAGTTAGGAGTGTGAGGTTGGAGAGGGATTTCGGAACTAGGTAACAAGTTCGAGGCCAGGCTAAGAAAAATGAAGTTCCTAACATAGGGATGAGGCTCCTTGCATGGGCTTTTTCAAGCAGGGAAAGACAGAAGCAGCTATTTTTAAGTTTCTCTTATTCACTGCTGATTTCCCCAGCCCCTACTATGTGGCAGGCACTGTGCTGGAGCCGTGAATGGGTGACTGCATGGCCGCTTGCCAACAAAGTAGCTTTAATTTTCCAATGGCAAGGAGAGTCCTTGAAATTCAGCAAGCAGCTGATGTGACATTTGGGCCTGTGGCCTCTGTCAGAAAAACCGCTCTGTGACGAGCCAATCTGAGGCAAAGACAGCCTGCGCCCTGCTTCAGCCACAGCCCCCTTATCTGTTTTTCTTTTTTTCCAAAAGACCTTGAGGACTGTAGTCGATTCCACTACAAAACAGTTACACAATTTCCCCCGGAGAAAGCGAATTTCCACCTTAGGGGGATGAATAAGCCCTTTCTTTGCTAGAGAGAGGCTGATGGAGGCCCAGGCTGGGCTCTGGAGGAGGGGCAGCGCAGGGAACAGCTGGCCTCCGTCTAATTTGGGGGTGACTGTTTGTTTTTTCGTTAAACAAAGTCTGCAGGGCAGGGACTGCGGCGGGCTGTAGGCCTCTCAATCCCCAGAGCCTAGGAAGCAGGTAGCGGGAGCTTGCAGCCTTCTCCCCGCTCTCCTAGTCCTCCAAAGGCCCCTCACCCCCTTTTTCTGGGGCTGCAGATCCTGTAAATGGTGCCTTTGAGTTGCTGTCCTGGTGACAGCAGGACCCTCCCGGCATCACCCACTCAGCCGCTGCTGGCTTGTGAAAGCTGATTGTCCCTCCCCAAGCCCTGCCCTCCTGCGACATTCCTCTCGCTGACCATTGTCTGCAGAAAGAGGCCATTGTCTGGGGCTCACATATCTGCTGACGGAGCACATGAAACAAGCAGAGCTTTGGGGGAGAAAGAAATCCACCCCAAACAACAAAAACCCTGAGCCTCGCTGGAGGGCAGAGCTTAGCCAGGCTTGTTGAATTTCCTGATTTGCTGGTGCCCTTCCCAAGAGGAAATGCTCCCCATTCTGGGGGGATCAGTTTTATCTCTGCGCTGGAATGACACCATTTGTGCTTTTGTGTCAACAGCACTGAGAGGCCTTGTTTAGGGTTATGTGGCCAGGGTGCTGGGAAGGGCTTATTTGAAGAGAAAAAGAAAAAGAGAAAACGAAGAGCAATGTTTACCCTGCAGGCGACTCCTGCCAGCACCCCTGCCACCCTCTTCACCAGGAGGGAGGTAGGTGGCTCCCCCAGACCTCCTGGGCTGTTCCTTGGCCTTGACTACAGCTGGCCAAGGCAGGGATGTAGTTGCAGCTCTTGAAGGACTAGTAAACAGTCACATTCCCAGCACACCCCGAAGGGCCAGCTCTTCTGTCAGCTGCCTCCTGGACCAACCTTAATGCTTAGTGCAAGGGAGAGCAGAGCCATCATCTCAGGACACAGGCAAGGTATGGGGTCCGGCTGAATGGCTATGGGATTCGGACTGGATGAATTCTTGTGACTTGAAGCATAGCTATCAGACACTCGGGTCCCAATCCAGACCAGCTGAAATTGCACGTGAACAAAATCCCTTGAGTGGGTTTGCCAACTATATTTGAGAAGCAGTGTCCAAATCAAAGATACTCTAAGATGGCTGAACTTTGGATTCAGCAGGGGACTACGTACCTGTTGTTGCTCAGGGGTGGAACTAGGATTGGCCACACACAAGATGGCCAATCTACTGTCTCTCGAGCTACTGCATCTCCAGTTTGCTACCCCACAAACATCACTTCAGCTAGCTTCCGGTTTATTTCCTTATCATCTTTGGAGGCAAGGAGATTTGCCAGCTGTTAGAGAAAAAAAAAATTGTTTTTAGGGGCCAGAGTGATAACAGAAGGTGCTTACATTACTTGTGACTGACTACGGCACCCCATATGGTCCCCCAAACCCAAGCAGGAGTAATCACTGAATATAGAATCAGGAGTAAGTCCTGAGCAGTGTCAGGTATGTCCCCAAAGGGGGAAAAAAAAAAAAAAAGATTTTGTTTGCATTTCTACATGTGGCCTGTGGGACAGATACTATCCTTGCAGTGCCAGGCCTGGGACAGCAGCCTGGAAATGCAGGAATCGACACGGTGTGTGGCTGTTGAGCAAATGATGCAGGGCTGGGCAACTGTGTGCTTGAAGTAGGCTGCTCATGGCTAAAATTAGGACCTGACTGGCTAAAGATCTTCTTGGGCAGAGGCAGGCTGGTTTCATCTGCTTGTGCGTCTCGTCAGGATGACTGTGGTTGAGTCTGCCAAGCAAGATGCCCTGCAGGATGGACAGAGGCCAGAAAACCAGTTGCCTGTTAGGGCCAGAGCCATAGTATTTCAGATAGTGCACTTGCCTTGCATGTAGCCAATCCGGATTTGATCCTCAACTCCCCATAAAGTCCCTCAAGCCTGTAAGGATTGATCTCTGAGTACAGAGTCAGGAATAAACCTTGAGCGCTGCTGGGTGTGGTCCCAAACAAAACAAACAAACAAACAAACAAACAAAAAAAAATCAGACATTGGGTATGAAAGACACCAAGTTTTAGGGGTCAAAGCAATAGCACAGTGAGTAGGCCATTTGCCTTGCACACGGCCAAGCTGGGTGCAATCCCTGGTATCCCATATGGTCCCTCAAGTCTGCCAGCGGTGATTACTGAGTGCAGAGTCAGGAGTAACCTTTGAGTGTCACTGGGTGTGGACTCCCCCCAAAACAAAACAAAACAAACAAAAAGAGATCAAGGAAGAGGCTGAGTACTGGTGTGCACAAGAGTGGGAGACAAGGGACGGGACACAGAAATAGGCCAAGAAGAGGAGGCAGTGCTAGCATGCAGGCTGAATGAAGAGGGCTTGACATTGGAGACCTTTTTTTTTTTTGTTACACCCAGCAGCACTCAGGGGCTACTCCTGGCTCTACGCTCAGAAATCTCTCCTGGCAGGCTTGGGGGACCATATGGGATGCCAGGATTCGAATTACCGTCCTTCTGCATGCAAGGCAAATGCCTTACCTCCACGCAATCTCTCCGGCCCCAATCTTTTTTTTAATCCTTTTCCTTATAGAATTTAAGTCATACAATGCTCCACCACCCCATCTCCTCACCAGTATAATTTCTCACCCCAAAGTCCTTGGTTTCCAATTTTTCTCTCTGCCAGTCTGCTACTATGGCAGACACCTCTCTCTCTTTCTCTCTATCTTCTTCCTTCTCCTTTCCCTCATTTCTCCTTTTTTTCTTTTGAGCACTGTTGTTTGCTACTCTGTTACTGAAGGGTATCATGCATATCACTTTACCTCCTTTCAACACCCAGTTTTTGTCCAGAGAGATCTGAAGTTTTTTTGTTGTTGTTGTGTTTTGTTTTCTTTGGTTTTTGGGTCACGCCTGGCAGCACTTAGGGATTACTCCTGGCTCTGTGCTCAGAAATTACTCCTGCCAGGGTCGGGGGACCTTATGGGATGCCAGGGATCAAACCCGGGTTGGCTGCATGCAAGATAAATGCTAACCAAACCAGTGGGACACAGGTAGCCAATTTGCCATGTAGGAGCTGGGTGGCAGCATTCTTACTGAGAAGTTTGGTTAGCATTTTTTTTTGTTTGTTTGTTTGAGAGCATTATTGGAGGGTCTCCTGGAGCTGATTGAAGATGCACATGTAAAAGCACACAGTGGCTCTGTGATCTGGAGACATTTGGGAGGGAGGTTTTGTCTTCATCTCCTTTTTCTGTTCATCTATGAGGTTCATTTTCTCTGTCAAAAAAATCATTTCTGGGGCTGGAGCCATAGCACAGTGGTAAGGCATTTGCCTTCCATGTGGCCAACACAGGATAGACCCAGTTGGAATCCCAGCATCCCATATGGTCCCCTAAGCCTGCCAGGAGCAACTTCTGAGTGCAGAGCCAGGAGTAACCCCTGAGTGCTGCCAGGTATAACTCCCCCCAAAACAAACAAACAAAAATTAGTTCTGCCCTTGGTCCAAAGATGTCTGTCCTTAGGTTGGTAGCACACAAAGACACCCCGGGTATCTTTTTTTTTGGGGGAGGGCCACACCTGTTTGATGCTCAAGGGTTACTCCTGACTAAGCACTCAGAAATTGCCCCTGACTTGGGGGGACCTTATGGGACTCCGGGGGATTGAACCATGGTCCTTCCTTGGCTAGCGCTCGCAAGGCTACCTTACCTCTAGCGCCACCTCGCTGGCCCCACACCCCAGGTATCTTTAAAACCAGAAGCTTTGCTCAAGTGAGTCATCCTATAAGGCATTAAATCCTTCGGAATGATCCCTAAAGTTTTCTCTAAAAACAAAAACAAAAACAGTGCCTAGGACCAAAGACCAAGGATTGATAAGGCAGAGAAGTGGGGCCTTGGCTTCTAAGAGAAAAATGAGCTCAAGAATTGTGGCTTCTCCTTATTTGCAGTCTTTCTGCTTGGTTCCATCCTTGGGGCCTCTCCCAGGGCTAGGCAGGTGGGGCTCCAAGCTGTGAGGGGGAGCTTGTAAATTTACTTTGAATCCCTCCATGTCCTGAGGGTTAGATTTGGTGAGTCTAACTTAGGGGAGTTGTGGGTCTAGAAAAGGAATAGAATGACCAGTGGGTGCTCTGTAAACCCTGAGTCAAGCAGAGGATAGGATGCAGCATGAATCAGAGACACAGAACTGTAGGAACCATTTTTCAACTGACTGAAAAATCCCAAGATACCTTTATGGAATACTGGTAAGAGATGTGGGAATGTGGGACTCAGCTCTGGACTTCGACAGGCTCCTTTTCTTCCAGGAAGACCTCTGTGATAACCCAGAGGGAGATGGTTATCCCTAGCAGGGATTCTGAACCTATAAGTTTTCCTGGCTGTAGAGAGTGTCTCTGAATTCTCCTCCTACAGAACAGCCCCTTTTACAGGCTGCCTCAGTCTTTTGGTGACTTAGTTCAGTACTTGGGGATGCCTAGAATAAAGTGTGTGTTTCCTAAACAGAACAGCATAATGAGTGCTCTTTGCCTCTGACCAAGAATGTACTATCTCAGGGTTGAGGATGGCGCAAAGGAGGAGGCCAGAAAGTGCTCAGAACACCTGTCTTCTTCTGTGAGGCGTACACAGGAATGGTTGTATGACAAATCCACAGAGCAGTTCCCCCGAGGCTGAGTAGGGCAGAGTCGGGGATGACCTGTGATCTAAAGTGGGGACTTATGTTCCAGATTTTATATTTTAAGGAAATGTTTTCAAGGAAATATTAGTGAGGGCAGCTGTGCATATTTTCCCGGACTGCACTCTGGCATGGTACAGGGCTGTGCGGTGCTTGCAAATTTCTCTGCTTGGTTAGAAATTGTTCACCATTGTAGTGGAGTCGCTCAAGGATTTAAGACAAAACAAACAAAAATTAAACAATTCAAACAAACAAACAAACAAACAAACACACAAACAAAAAAAAACCCAAGGCCTATTTAAGCAACAGCAATGTTTTGTTTAGGTCAAAAAAGCACATTTCAGAACACGAGTTTGAACTCTGCTTCACAGAGTTGGGAAGCCTCTATGTGCCCCTAGGCATCTGGGCTGGCATAGATTGGCATTATACAGTTTTCTTTACAGCAAGTGATTTCTTGGGAAGCTTCTCTGTGCTTAGATAAGGCTTGAAAATGGGATATCCACAGAATGAAGGCACATTTAACTGTGAAACCCAGCCTAGTTTGTATGAGACATGATAGGCATTTAGACCAAATAGGGGCTGAAATTCAGTAAAGAACTCTGTGGACCAGGAATCTTTCTGAAGGAGGAGGTTGTGAAAACTTAATAAATATAAATTTTCCTCAATCATAACAGGTTCATTGCTAAAGTCATCATGAGTTGAAAATAGTCTGTTAAAAGTGCATTTAGAATATCTATCACCCATTATAGCTTAGCCCAGACTGCTTTATAAATGCTCAGAACATTAGCTTGCATCTTATAAAATTGTGTTAAATAGGTCATGTGGCTTACTATGAAAAATTGTATTGAAAGGAAGAAAAATTTATAGAGTTTGGGAGTTGTTTGCCCAGGCACTCGTGACACTGATCTGGAATTTGGTTCCCAGCATATCACTATATGTACATGCATATGGCTAGCCCAGAGAAAAGATCAAAACTCAACCTTCAAAGCAGAGTTTGTACTAAATGTTATATTGCTTTCATGCCATCAAAAAGTAAAAATATCTTTGGTAGAATCGTCTTCAACTGAGGACTGTCTCTGGGGCGAAATGTGCATTTTCGAGCATGAAGAAGCTTTGCAAGTTAACTAATGGTCCAAGAGAACTTTGTTCGGAACTGAGATCTTTTCCGATCTTAACTCAGTCCTATGTGAGATGAGTCTCACTAGATAGGAGTACCATATTGGGCAGAGGAATATGATTTCTTTCTTTCTTTATTTTTTTGATTTTTGGGTCACACCCGGCAACACTCAGGGGCTACTCCTAGCTCTATGCTCAGAAATCGCCCCCAGCAGGCTCGGAGGGCCATATGGGATGCTGGGATCTGAACCACCAGAAGTAACCTTTGAGTATCACTGGGTGTGCCCCTCCAAAAAAAAAAAAAAAGAGATAGCTCTTTAATTGAAAGAAAAAAGAATGAGAGAAAGGGAGAAAGAAAAGAATGGTCTTACTCATCTATGGGCTTTGAGAAAAATAAAAGACATTTGTGTAATGATTCTCAGAGTCAAAATAGAGGAGGACAGGAAGGTCCAGCTCACGACATGAAACTCACCACAGAGAGTGATGGGTGTAGTACAGAAATAATTACACTGAGAACTATCATAACAGAATGTGACTGAATGTGGGAAATTGAAAGCCTGTCTAGAGTACAGGCCAGTGTGGGATGGGGAGGAGGGACACTTGGGACATTGGTGATGGGAATGTTGCACTGGTGAAGGGTCTTTTTTTAAAAAAGAAAAAAAAAAGAAGATAAAATAAGAAAAGGAGGAAAGAAAGATGAGAGGAGGGAAGGAGAGAAAGAAGAAAATAGCACAGAATAATTCTTGGACCATAGCTGTGATTTGTATAATCAAAGCTAAAGAGAACAACAAGGAGCTAACATACACAAGACCAAAGTCTAACAGCACTTTAGCAGCCATTTATGGAGGATCTGATTTATTCAGAAGGCAATCATGTAGCTTAATTCTACCAGATACCCTTCGTCACAATTCTCCTTTTCAGTCCCTGTACTGACACAAGCATTTCTCAGTTTATTCCCTCACTTAAGTTTGATAGAATGTCCAGAGTGGACATTTCCCAATGGGAGATTAGAGCCCCGTGTAGACTTGTAAATTGAGGGTCAGTGAGTTGGATGTCTGGGCTATAATTTAAACTCCTTCCCTTCTGACATTCAGATCAAGCTCATTTCAGTTGTTATGGTCTGAGTTGTATGCTCTAAAAATCTGTAGTTCAAGTCCTAACTCTTACTACCTCAGAATGATGGGACTTTATTTGGAAAAGACTTTTATTTTATTCTTTTGGTTTTGTTTTTTGGACCACAACTGACAGTTGCCAGGGGTACTCCTGGATCTGTGCTCAAAAATCGCTCCTGGCAGGTATAGGGGACCATATGGGATGCCAGGATTCAAACCACCTTTGGTTCTGGGTCCGCTGTTTGCAAGGCAAATACCCTTCCTCTGTGCTATCTCTTTGGCCCCCGGAAAAGATATTTTAAAGGAGATAATAAGGGCCCGGAGAGATAGCACAGCGGCGTTTGCCTTGCAAGCAGCCGATCCAGGACCAAAGGTGGTTGGTTCGAATCCCGGTGTCCCATATGGTCCCCCGTGCCTGCCAGGAGCTATTTCTGAGCAGACAGCCAGGAGTAACCCCTGAGCACCGCTGGGTGTGACCCAAAAACCAAAAACCAAAATAAATAAATAATTAAAGGAGATAATAAAAGGAGGTCATGGGACCATGCCCTACTCCAATGTGACTGGTGTCCTTATAAAAAGTAGGATTAGGACACAGATACACAGAGAGATAAGTTAGGTGTTCATGTGTCCAGGAGAGGGGTCTAAGAAGAAACCATCTCCATATCACCTTGATTTGGTTTTCAGTCTCTGGAAATAGGACACACTAAATTTCTCTTATAAGCTCACCCAATCTGAGGTTCTTAGTTATGACTGCCTTATTTATTTACTTCATTAATACATCCATTTCACTGCCTTGTAGCAATCAATTCTAGATCTTAGTAGCAATATCCTTCACTGGTACTTGAAGACACCATCTTCCAGGACCTTCTACCCTCTACCCAATGAGTAAGGGTTTCTAGGAGACTTAATCATATGTGCATCTATTGTGCATATGATGATAGTATATTCATAAGGCAGAAAAAATGGAAGAGGTGACCAGATAGGCTCAACTTTCAACTCAAGTGGCCCAGTGCCATCTCATATCTGGAATGGTCAGCCAATCTGTGTCTTCAAGTACCAGTGAAGAATATTGCTACAGTCTTGGGGAGGGTATTTGGGTTATTACAGACTAGCCAGGGAGTAGTAGCCATGGGTTCTGATGAGGCTAAACACTAAAGTTTTCATTGGTTCTTGTTTTCTTTGACCAGAGAGAAGTTGGAATACTGAGTTCTGCAAAACCCAAGGGTGTCTTTCTATGAGGCATGATCTGAGCTTCACTGTGAGAGGAAGTTGAGTGTGCTTGAGTCTACTGGTTGAATTGAGGAGCAAAGCTGGGAACAGGGTGGCCTCGTCTCCACATGGGCAAAGGGGTGTTGACCCTAATTTCTCTAGATCTAAGTAAATCCTTTACAGAGTGATTAATCTTAATGAAGTAAGAGGAACAAGCCAAGACACGTGTGTTTGAGAGAAAAGATCTACTCCACCTTAGCATTCCAGGATTTTTTTTTTATTACTTTCTTCCAATAATTCTAATAGTATTTTCCTTTCCTCTGCATGTTTTATAGGAGCAAGGAATCAAGAATAAAGCTGGGGAGGCGGAGAGATAGCATGGAGGTAAGGCTTTTGCCTTTCATGCAGGAGGTCATCAGTTTGAATCCCGGCATCCCATATGGTCCCCCGTGCCTGCCAGGAGCAATTTCTGAGCCTGGAGCCAGGAATAACTCCTGAGCACTGCTGGGTGTGACCCAAAAACCACACACACACACACAAAGAATAAAGCTGGACTTGGTCCAGACAATGGTTTGGGTACAAAAAGGAAGGCAGACAGAGGAAAACTAATTATAGATTGTCAGGTGTTTTAGAAATTATATGAAGCATTCCAAAAAAGGCCCTACGGGGGAGGTATCAGAGGGTTAAGAAGGGTCTGGAAAACGTCTGGAACAGAAGATCAGTGTATAAGAAGGGCTGGGCTTGGACAGTCCTTGATGCCAGCCTGTAGAGTGCTAAAGGGTTCCATAAATCACAGTCTGAGTTCCATAGTATTAATTTGATGCTCATGTACTTATTCTGAGTTTGGCCAGTGATTTATGGACTTCTTTTGTCTTTTTACCTGTGCACCTTACTCTTGAGATTTTCTTTTATTAACGTTTAAGGTTTACCTTTAAGTGTTTGTAATCTTTGAAGAGTCCACTTTATTATTATTTTTTAAGGGGTAGGGTTGTCTCACTGGTGATGCTCAAAGTTTACTTCTTGTACTGCTTAGGGATCATTTCTGGCAAACTCAAGGAACATACGAGGGACCAGGGATTGAACCTAGGTCAACTGTGTGCAAGGCAGGTGCCTTACTAGCTGTACTAGCTCTCAGACCTCTCAGACCCCTTAAATCATTTAGAAAATCATTTGAGTGCCACAGGGATATGGTCTCTGTTGTAATTTCTGTTTTTGGAGGGAGGGCAGGCACACCCAATGAGATGTTCAAGGCTACTTCCAGCTCTGTGCTTGAGGGACCATGTGGTGCTATGGATCAAGTGTGAGTCTTCTGCATACAAATTATCTTCAGCCCAATAAGCTATACCTCTAGCCCCTGTTACAACCTTGGTATTGTAGTGTAAAAGCATATATATATATATATATTATATATCATGTGAAATAAATGAATATGTTTATGTTCCAATAAAAGTTATACAAACATACCATAAATAATGCAGTGAAAGATTTGTAATGCACTTTGGTCACAATAAAAATTAAAACAATACTTATACAAACAGTACATGGACTGAATTTGGTTTATCCACCATCTTTGGCCAACTTCTAAACTGAAAGGAAAGACAGATATTATTACATCACTGGTCCATTGTTGGCTCTTTTTCTTACTGATTTACTATAAGCAACCACTCTTATTTCTAACACCCCTCTTTTCATAAGCAGTTATTCTAATGCATCTATTTTGTAATCTTGAAATTATATGCGTTGCTTTGGGAAATGGATTTTAAAGTTAGATAATGGCTATTGTGCTGTCAGTTCTGTTTCTTACTTCTGTTCACCCTTTAGCATGATAATTTAAAATCTAACACTCGTTGCTTCTAAGTATCACGAAACTTCACCTTCTATAACGTCAATGCTTTCTTTTCCAGCTCCATGGTAAGGATACTACTATTACTGCTAGAATTCTAACCCCACAGCTTCCTTATATACATAGAGGAGCATACAGAGAATATGTCTCTTGATTTTGACCCAGTCTATTCCATGGGATTGTCTGCTCCACACTGGAATCTGAGCATGCTGAGATCTGCTATCATCATTTCTTTACCCCAGAGACTTGTGGAGTGTGACATGTATTCCGAACTACTAATGACATTTGGCAAGGGACTCATTCCTGAAGGCCTTTTTGTGTTTCTTTCATACAGTCCTTCATAGAGCCAGGTTATTTCCAATAGCAAACTGATAACAGTCCTCCCCCCCACCCAATAGTATCTTTTGGGACATGACTCACATTCTTGCAGAGTTCTTTCTCATTATTATTTCTTATTTAGTGACTTGCTGCTTCTCTGAAATGGCTGATGTCAATTTTGGGAGTATACTGAATAATATTGTCTCAACTTGATCTGACATCAGTCTAATAAAAAAATTTTTATTGTTGTTTTTTGGGTCACACCTGGTGGCATTCAGGAATTATTCCTGGTTTGTACACAGAAATCGCTCCTGGCAGGCTTGGGGGACCATATGGGATACCGAGATTCAAACCACCGTCTGTCCTGGGTTGGCTGTGTGCAAGGCAAACACCCTACCACTGTGCTATCTCTCCAACCCCTGATAAAAATATTTTCAAATTAAGTTTACATTTGAATTACTAGACTTTGTGTGATATATATTGCTCTCTACAATTTTGTGTGAGTCGTTTTCAATCAGTTGAATATCTTCTTCAAAGTAAAGATAGAGGTCTCCCAAGGAAGAATGAATTCTATATCAAAGGGTTTGGGCAGAAAACTGCAATATCTACTCTGCCTTGAAATCCAAACTGCTGACTTGCAGATTTCAAACTTGCCAGCATTCACTATTAGGTTCCAATTCCTTAAAAGCTTTCTTTCTCCCCTTTATTAATTGTGCTATTTCTCTAGAGAACTTAGAATGTAGGGTAGGTTACAGTAAGTTTTTGTTGTGATATTTAAAACCTATAAAAAACTTTAGACTTTATGACAGCATGGAGGAGCAGCTTCTAACAGAGTGTTACCACACACAGACAAGGGAAGTGGCAGGACATTATCCTAAAGTTGTAATCCTTTCAATTAAACAGACTGAGATGAATTCTTTCTTACAGCTGCCTTTGGAAACCATAAGTTGACCTGGAGCCAATTCTCACCACACACTTAAGCAGAAGTAATCACCTATCAAACTATGCCCAGCCATGTAATGTACCAATCTCCACTGTTAGTCCCAGTGGTCTTTCTATCCTCTAGTGCAGGAAGCCTGAGAAGATAGTGCAGTAAGAGGGGCTTTGTCTTCTGTTCCCTATGATTTTTCTTAAATGTATGGAGCATCTGTCTCCATGTTCCAGGTATTCCAAACACTTGCAATTTTCACAGCAACTTCATTGGTCAACTTACGTTCCATTCTATGGATGAAAAAAAAAAAAAAAGATTCTAGAGAAACAGTCGGTCCTGAGGACTGTCTTTAGGAGGAGAGGTTTCATTTCCAGTCCTCACCAAAGCCCATCCCTTCCTCTCCCCTGAGCCCTTTCGTAAACCACTTCCAAGTGTCTCCTCTCCTTCCAAGACCTACCCTTTACTCAAAACTGCTCTCCTCATTCTAAGCTCCTCCACTCACTTCAAGGATTTCCCTCCCTTTTAAAAAAATAATATCTTTATTTAAGCACCGTGATTACAAACAAGTTTGCAGTTGGGTTTCAGTCATAAAAAGAATACCCCCTTCACCAGTATAACATTCCCACCACCAATGTCCCCTCATCTCTCTCCTCCTCTACCCCCTGCCTGTATTTGAGACAAACATTCTATTTCTCTCACTCATTAACATTGTCATGATAGTTGTTAGTGTAGTTATTTCTCTAACTGCACTCACCTCTCTTCGTGGTGAGCTTCATATCATGAGCTGGTCCTTCCAGCATTCATTTCTATTGTCTCTGGGTGTTATTATAATAATTTCTTTTATTTTTCTTAAAACGCATAGATGAGTGAGACTATTCTGTGTCTATCTCTCTTCCTCTGACTTATTTCACTCAGTATAATAGTTTCCATGTCCATCCATGTATAGGGAAATTTCATGACTTCATCTCTCCTGACGACTGCGTAATATTCCATTGTGTATATGTACCACAGTTTCTTTCTCTCCTCATTCTAAGCTCCTCCCCTTACTCCAAGTTCCTCTCCAAACTCTAAGCTCCGCACTCCCTCACTCCAAGTTTTCCCCTTCAAGCTCCTTCCCTCGAGTCCCAGCCACTTTCCTCCTAAGCTCCTTCAAAACTCGGGTTTGTTCACCCCACGAACAATCTTTAGGCCTGCCCTGCCACCTTCCTGGAAGGGCTGTCCAAATAAATACCTGACTGAAGCCCTTTTTCTGTTTCCTGCAGTCTATTTCTTCATGCTGTTCCAACCTGAGGCTCATATGAGACTCTCTCTCTCTCTTGACCAGAAAAGTCTCCTTCCTCCCAATTTCTTATTTTTCAGCTTTCAAAAGTGCTCAGGCCTCAGTCTTACAGCCCAGGTCCCTACTGCACCATCTGGCCACTGCAGCTTGAAGAAAGGGTTGGCCTACTCAGAAAGTTCACTTTTCCTCTGCATTCTGGGAGCATTCCTTCTGGAGCACAGGCACTCTGGAGTGTTCCACCTTTACAAACACACCATGACCTTGCACCTATTCTCTGCCTTTGGATTTTGTGAGGCAAAATAAAATTTCTTTGCCATGGTGGAGGGATAAAGGGTGATACCAGGGGCAAAGAAGATAGCAGTGCTGGGGGCGAGGAGCACATTACAGGAATGAGATAATTATTATTCACAAAGTGAACAGGGTGCTCTTGGAGGCCAGGGGAGGGCCTCTCTGAAGCTTCCCCCCTTTCTGAGCCCCAAGTGACAGACTCACTGTGGACCTGCCTCCCTGGCCTGTGCCTCCTGCTTTTTCAACCTTGACCTAGGACAAGGTTCTGCTTGGCTTCTTTCATAAGAAGTGCAAGAAGTCGAGAGCGGAAATGCTTTGAAGAGCTTATTTATGGCTTACTTTATTCTAAAATAAGGAATCGTACAAAGATTGAAGGTGAGGTAGAGGAAGTTTATTTTAAACTCTCTTAAATTGACATTTCAGTGCACAGGGAGAGTCTGGGAAACGGGATTTTATAGAAATATGCTAGGCCAGGAGGGTCTGGGTTGCTTAATGGTTCTGTAAGAGGTGACAAGAGCCTTCTGCCCAAGTAGAATGTGACAGGTAACAAATGCTGTTAGAGCCAAACCACGTACAGAAGGAATGGAGTGTGTGTATTTGTTGGGGTTGAGGGGGGCAGAAACAGGAAGCCTAAGATGGAATGTGGGGAGGGTTGGGGGGGCAGACACAGAAGTGTAGGAGGTCCAGGATGGAAGGGGGAACCAGATTCCCAGAGATGATGCCTATGTGTGTGTGCCGGATGCTGGTGTGTGCTGAACCGATTCGACTCCTGGTTTCATTTGGGCAAAGACAGAGCAAGGAGGGGGCTTGTTTCTTTGTGTTCAGAGGCTGCTGGCGAGCACGGATGGAAAAACTCAATTATCAGTGGGGTTAGAGGCAGGGGCGCAAGGTCAGGGCCTGCCTGCCCGCTCTTCCTCTGGGCGCTGAGAGACTTGCTCTCCTCTCTGTGGCTGCGGGAGCTGGATGCATTGATCAGGGTCAAAGGTGGTGTGTCATCAAAGGCGGCCCAGGAATAAAGGGAACCCTTCCCAAGGCTTCTAGAATGGCCCAAAGAAACCCAAGACATTCACTCCCTTCCCTTAAGCTCCAGATGTGCGGGGAGACTCAAGAAGTCTAGAATTCTTGCCACAAAAATCTACAAGAAAATGTGGGGGCTTGATCTTGGGAGAGTTTTTATTGGGGGGGCTAAGGGGTGCAGGGGTCGGGGTCGGGAATTCTTTCTTTCTATTCTCCTCAGTCAAGAATTCAGAGCCCTCTGGGAGAAAGACACGACACATCTTCCTTTTTTTTTTTTTTTTTGAGGAAAAACAATTCATTAAAAAGTTCTTTGTATGAGTCTGGACACCTCAAAGATAGGGCCTTTGCCACCCTTGTTTTCACTCTTATCTTTTCCCATGGGAACATTTCTTTTCTAGGCAGGAAAGAAAAAAGAACCAATCGCACACATCCGCTTGCAGTCATTTGTAAGTCTGGAAATTAAATTTGAACAATATTATGGCCAATGGTTTCTGTCAATTTTTTTTTAAACAACACACACAAAACAGTTGGGCCAAGCGGTGGCGCAGGCAGTATGGCGTTTGCCTTGCAAGTGCTACCCTAAGAGCAGACTGAGGTTCTATCCGCCGGTGTCCCATATGGGCCCCCAAGCCAGGGCAATTTCTGATTTCATATCCAGGATTAACCCCCTGAGCATCATTGGGTGTGGCCTCAAAACAACAACAACAAAAAGAAAACAGACAAACAAAAATAAAAACCCAGTTGACCATAAGGCAGATGGAGAGGTAAAAAGAGGTAAAAAGAGGAAGGCCCAGAGAGATAGCACAGCGGCGTTTGCCTTGCAAGCAGCTGATCCAGGACCAAAGGTGGTTAGTTCGAATCCCGGTGTACCATATGGTCCCCCGTGCCTGCCAGGAGCTATTTCTGAGCAGACAGCCAGGAGTAACCCCTGAGCACCGCTGGGTGTGACCCAAAAACCAAAAAAAAAAAAAAAAAAAAAAAAAAGATAGATGGAGAAAAAAATCACAGACTGGAAAGTTCTTGCCCCAAACTGCCAGGATATGGGTATTGTGCAGGCAGACATGGTTCTAACCAATCATCACTGGCTGAGAAAGGGACATAGAAACAAATACACAATTCTGAACCTGAAGGCAGAAAATTCCTTATCACAGGTATTTATAACTTTCTGTTACAGTGAAGGGTGGGCAATGAACAAAATACCCAATTGTATCCCTGTTTAGCTTTCCAGTGGCAACTGGATTGAGTCCTAAGCAGACTGAACATGTAAAAGACATGTGGCAGTAGGTTTATGTTTCAAGAGTAGGTTCTTGGTCCCAGTTGAAAGAAGGGGCAGAGTAGGAGGTGACATTGTTTAAAGAGAGAACTGAGTGAAGGACCATGCTGTTGGCCTCCCTGTGGAGGACACCATTGGACATTTACATATTATATATGTCTACATGAAGGTTTGTGTTTGCATACACATACATGCATATACACATTCATTAAGGTGTCAGCAGGCCATCTGAGTGCATTAAGTTTGGATTCTCCACCTGAGAGAACTGGCCTACATCCCACAAGGCTGCCTCCAAATCTAGAAGGGCTGAAAACACACAGACATAAGGGACCATGTTTTTGAATTAAATTATATAATATTATATTTCCTACACCCTCTCCAAATTTCACTTCACATAAGATTTAGTACTTTCAAATCCCAGGTGCAAATGCCATTTCCTTTAGGAAGGAGGAGGTTCTCCTTACTTTGTCACAGTAAACTTTCAGTTTTTCCAGACTGATTCTATGTAGGGCTGCTTGATGGCCAACACTATGACTTTGAGACTTTACAAGTCTTTTTTTTTTTTTTTGTTTTTGGGTCACACCCAGCAATGCTCAGGGGTTATTTCTGGCTCTACGCTCAGAAATCACCCCCTGCAGGCTCGGGGGGACCATATGGGATGCCGGGATTCGAACCAGCGACCTTCCGCATGTAAGGCAACCGCCTTACCGCTGTGCTATCTCTCCGGCCCCACAAGTCTTTTTTATATCTTATCTCCTATTTACCCAGAAGTTTTTAAGCTGAGAATTACAATATTGAGCTAGAGTGCTACTGGACGGCAGTAGGTTCTTCTTAAAAACCCTTTGATTAATCCAAAGGCATAATGACTTCATCTATATGTCAGTCTTTTTGAATCAAAATCCTTTGCTAGGTCCCTGTTTTTCTATTCCATAGAGTAAGAATGCAATTGGAATCTTAAAGTCTCATTGTGGAAGGGCTAATGTAGTAGCTCACTCTGGCCCCCCTGCTTTCCCTATCTCCCATCTGAAGACTTTCTCAATGAAGTGAAGCTGGTCAGTTGATTTATATTCTAGCTAGAGCTCTTTGATGCATGAGAGACTGAAGCTACCCTTTGAGGTATATTGACAAAGAACCTCTAGTCCCAGGCCTCTTCATTTTACAGATGTGGACTCAGAGGTTGAGAAAGAGGTCACATGCCCAATACTTCATGATAAGGAATTGCACTGCCATTAGTTCAGGCCTCCTGATAACCCAGGTCAGTGGAAATAATAAAACAACAGTAGTGGCATGACAACAAGCCTAATACACATTGTCACCTGCCTCTACTCACATGGTAAGAATTTGACATGGCAGGACCAAGCCTCTCCACATGATGAAAGATTCCCAAAGAAGAGAAATACTTGTTCAAAGGTCTGGGAATAGCCAAATAAGTGACAGTAGATGGCCCCCATGCTCCCTGTGCATTTGTCTCAATTCACCAGGTTCAAGAGGAACTCATGGTTCTGCTCTGATGTGCTCCCTAGAGGCAAAGGGACAAGCTGCATCTTCAGATCTCTGGAAATCATTGCGATCACTGAGCGTACAGGTGTGAGCACACTCAGTGTGCTCTGCTCTGGAAAAGATTGAAGGGGAATAAAAATGTTGGCATTCTCAGTAGCTCCATCTCCAACACATTCCATCTTCAGGAAACCTAGCCCTGAGTCTACCATGGGTGTGCCCTTAGTCAATCATGTTTAGAACAAGATTAACATAGACATTAAAATACACTCAGCATCTCTGACAGAAAGATTCTAAGGGAGAGCACTCTGTAGATTAAGGATCTCAGACATCATGTTATCATCTTGTTTAGACATAGCGAGTGCTATTTGGAGGTTTCCAGTGAAAAATATAAACCAGGATGTAGGTCATTTAAGATGTAGGGCATTTGAGATATAGGTCGTTTTGAGATGTAGCATTGCCCATAAAATCTCATTTCATTTACTCATTTCTTTTTTTTTTTTTTTTTTTTTTTTGGTTTTTGGGCCACACCCGTTTGACGCTCAGGGGTTACTCCTGGCTATGTGCTCAGAAATCGCCCCTGGCTTGGGGGAACCATATGGGACGCCGGGGGATCGAAACCGCTGTCCGTTCCTTGGCTAGCGCTTGTAAGGCAGGCACCTTACCTCCAGCGCCACCGCCCGGCCCTACTCATTTCTTTTTACTTCCCTCCCTCAGTCGTCTCTCTCCTCCCTCCCTCCCTCCCCTCCCTCCCTCCCTCCCTCCCTCCCTTCCTTCTCCTTCCCTCCCTTCCTTTTCTTTCTTCTTTCTTTTTCTTTCTTTCTTTCTTTTTCTTCTTCTCTTTCTTTCTTTCTTTCTTTCTTTCTTTCTTTTTCTTCTTCTTTCTTTTTCTCCTTTTCTTTTCTTTCTTTCTTTCTTTCTTTCTTTCTTTCTTTTTTCTTTCTTTCTTCCCTTTCTTCTTTTCATTCTTTCTTTCTTTCCTTTTTCTTCTTTCTTCTTTCTTCTTTTCTTTCTTTCTTTCTTTCTTTCTTTCTTTCTTTCTTTCTTTCTTTCTTTCTTTCTCTTTCTTTCTTTCTTTCTTTCTTCTTCTTTCTTTCTTTCCTTCTTTTTTCTCTTCTTTTTCTTTCTTTCTTTCTTTCCTTTCTTTCTTTCTTCTTCTTATCTTCTCTCTTTCTTTCTTTCTTTCCTCCTTCCTTTCTTCCTCTCTTCTCTTTCTTTCTTTTATTCTTTCTTTTTTCTTTCTTTTTCCTTTTCTTTTCTTTCTTTCTTTCTTTCTTTCTTTCTTTCTTTCTTTCTTTCTTTCTTTCTTTCTTTCTTTCTTTCTTTCTTTCTTCTTTCTTTTCTTTCTTTCTTTCTTTTTTCTTTCTTTCTTCCTTTTTCTTTCTTCTTTCTTTCTTTCTTTTTTTCTTTCTTTCTTTCTTCTTTTTCTTTCTTTCTTTCTTTCTTTCTTTCTTTCTTTCTTTCTTTCTTTCTTCTTTCTTTCTTTCTTTCTTTCTTTCTTTCTTTCTTTTCTTTCTTTCTTTTCTTTCTTTCTTTCTTTCTTTCTTTCTTCTTTCTTTTCTTTCTTTCTTTCTTTCTTCTTTCTTTCTTCTTTCTTTCTTCTTTCTTTCTTTTTCTTTCTTCTTTCTTTCTTTCTTCCTTCTTCTCTTTCTTTCTTTTTCTTTCTTCTTTCTCTTTCTTTCTTTCTTTCTTTCTTTTTCTTCTTTCTTTCTTTCTTTCTTTCTTTCTTTCTTTCTTCTTTCTTTCTTTCTTTCTTTCTTTCTTCCTTCCTTCCTCTTCCTTCCTTCCTTCCTTCCTTCCTTCCTTCCTTCCTTCCTTCCTTCCTTCCTTCCTTCCTTCCTTCCTCCTTCTTCTTCCTTCCTTCCTTCCTTCCTTCCTTCCTTTCCTTCCTTCCTTTCTTTCTTTCTTTCTTTCTTTCTTTCTTTCTTTCCGTGGCTTTTGGCTCAATAGGTATTTTTGGAGGTGTATAGGTGGAGTTATATAAATGTATTTTCCACCTTCTAATGTGGAGAATCAAACCAGGGTCAGGTGTTTGTAAAGCAAGTGCCTTAACCCAGTCTCCAGCCCCTTCCCATTTTCATTCTTTTAGGAGCTTAAATTAGGACAGTTAAATCATTTAAATTATTGATGTATATGTTTGCTTAATTTTTTCCCCAGCATGTTGATTTATATAGAAAAACCAATAGGTTTCTTACAAAGACTTGCTTTTTCATTCTTTATTTTTGTTTGGAGGTTATATCTGGTGGTATTCACAGGCTACTCTTGACTCAGTGCTTAATATTGTTCCTGGTAATGCTCAGGAGAACTATATTATGCCAGGGATAGAACTTGTGTGCTACTGGAGCAAAGCATGCATGTCAGTCCTTTGAGCCCTGTCTCAAAAGCTATCTTCCACTTGGGAGCAGACACTTCCTAAAGATGCCATCCTCAACAAGTCCTCTAAGGATTGACTAAGCTTCCTGATAAACCTCTCATGGGGTAAGGTGGGATGGACCTGGTAAGAGTTTGTTTCATCCTTATCTGCCCTTCTAACTTCTGTACTAGTGGTCAGGGGCAGGGTTTATGGCTTAGGTCTCTCCCCTGCCCATGATTGCTCTATGGGTTCTTTCTCATTAATGAAGTGGGCAAATTCCTTTACCTTTCCTTTGACCTCTAAGATTGCCAAGGTATCTATGAAGTTATCTATGAAATAAAACATGAACTTTCTGGAAGGTTGCTAAGCTCAGTGTGGTCTGTCACAAAGATGGGAAAAAAAATCTTCGATTTCTAGAACTATGAGATTTTGGGTTGAAGTATGAATAAATATCTTGTCTGCTTAGTTCAGGCTGCTGTAAGTTTTCCAAGGTAGGGGTGAGGGGAAAACCTTATTCTTATTTAATTTGGTTTTATAAACTCAGAGTTCAAAATCAATTTCTAGGCAGGACTGTGCTTATGGAGTGATATGAACTTTCTGAACTCACTTTCTCCTACTGAGCTGGGAGAAGACTCACATCTAAACTTTTCAGGTTGGTGTAAAGATCAAGACAGAAAGAACAAAATGTCTGATCTCTAACTTGGCCAGTCTCAGTCAGTCAGTCAGTCAGTCAGTCAGTCAGTCACTCATTTACTCAATCACTCCTCTTTCCAACTGAGGCTGGTTCCTTTTCTTCCCCTTTTCCTTTTCCTTGCTTCCCTTGTTTTTGAGACAGACCCAGTGGTGCTATTTCTGTCTCTGTACTCAAGAATGGCCTCTGGTGATGCTCAGGTGATTATGTGTGGTGCAAGGGATAGAACCAGTGTCTGCAGCATGCAAGGCAAGCCCCTGGCCTTCTGTCCTCTCTATGGTGCCTCCCCTTCTTTTCCTTCCTTCCAGATTTCTGGAAGTCACACTAGGAGTGACTGGAGTAGATACTGGAATGGACAGTGAGATTCAATTTTGAAGAGCAGAAGGCTGTAGCCCTCAGGACACTCTCACCTGTTGGCACACACTCAAGTGAATTTATAATGCTGTGTTACCCCACAGAGCAAGGAATCTAGAGTTCAGGCAGCCCTATTGTAGCTCTGCCTGCAATTTTCATCTGCCTTTATGTGTTTTGCTCCTTTTAAGTATTTGGGGGGAAAGGAGCTGAGATTTTTTTTTTAAGACAGCCACTCTCTATGGCTTGGTCATCTGGAAATCATCCATGCCCACGAAGAACTGGAGTAGGACATAGGTCACATCTGCTGCACTCCCAACTTTCTGACCACCAGGAAATTTAAGAGGACAAACATGGTGGTCAACCAGAGAAGGAGCAAGGGGGCACTGTGAGGACAGGCAGACAGTAGAATTATTACCACTTGTGGGTCACTTTTTAGTCAGAAAGGAAGAGGATGAGGTGGAGTTTGTGTAGAGCAAGGGGCCCTCAAACTATGCCTGCGGGCCACATGTGGCCTGCCAAGGACATTTATCTGGCCCACTGGTGTGTTTGCCACTGCTGCCTGTCTTGCTTAGCTTGATTAAGCTTGTCTCGAGCACACAATACACATGTGTGGGGTGTGTGCCTCATTCTCTACTCCCCCTCCTTCTTCTCCCTGTCTCTTGACTCCTCTTTTCAGTCTAGGGCAGGCAAGGGGCTTCTCAAACTACAGACAGCCAAGAGCAGGCCCATAGTTCCCATTGAAATACTAGTAGGTAAGTTTATTGTTTTAACTTTGTTCCTTTTTTGTTTTTGTTTTTGTTTTTGGGCCACATCTGGCAGAGCTCAGGGATTACTCCTGGCTCTACACTCAGAAATCGCTCTTGGCAGGCTCAGGGAACCATATGGGATGCTGGGATTTGAACCACCGACCTTCTGCATGCAACCTAAACACCTTACCTCCATGCTATCTCTCTGGCACCCCATGTTTTGTTTTTTAACTCAAAATAAAATATGCAGAGTGCATAGGAATTTGCTTATAGTTTTTTTTTGTTGTTGTTGTTTTTTTTTTTTTTTTTTTTTTTGCTTTTTTGGGTCTCACCCGGCAGTGCTCAGGAGTTACTCCTGACTCCATGCTCAGAAGTCACTCCTGGCAAGCACAGGGGACCATATGGGACGCCGGGATTCGAACCGATGACCTTTTGCATGAGAGGCAAACGCCTTACCTCCATGCTATCTCTCCGGCCCCAATGTTGTTGTTTTTTTTAAACTATAGTCCAGCCCTCCAATGGTGTGAGGGAGAGTGAACTGGTCTCCTGTTGAAAAAGTTTGAGGATGGCTAGGTAGAAGATGAAGATTCACAGATAATATCTTCCTGGTGTTTTTTGTTTGTTTGTTTGTTTGTTTGTTTTTGGGTCACACCCGGCAGTGCTCAGGGGTTACTCCTGGCTCTACACTCAGAAGTTGCTCCTGGCAGGCTCAGGGGACCATATGAAATGCTGGAATTTGAACCACCGACCTTCTGCATGCAAGGCAAACACCCTACTTCCATGCTATCTCTCCAGCTCCCTCTTCCTGGTATTTTGATCCATGATTGATTGTGTGTGTAAAGATGGTCCGATCAGGCTTTCCTGTCAAGCCTAGCTGTGTCAGACATGCTGCCATCTAAGCTTTTCTGCTTCCACTTTGTGATGTCTACTCAATGAGAAACAACCTAAGATTCATTTATGAAAAGAATCTCTGACTCTCAGGGATATGTAATCCTGGGCCTGGCTGTCTAAAACCTGTACCTCTCCTTTGAATCTTCCAAACACGAAAGTGACTGCTCAGGAAGGGAGCAGGCAGGGTCTGATCACTGGAGGCCTCTGTCCACCCAGACTTATGGAGACTTCCAAAGCCGGCCTGTGTGTGCCTACACATCCTGCCTAGGAAGGGAACTTCTCAATGCTCTCAGATCTCCATCGTTCCTAAGCACAAGAGCCTGTTGTTCGGGTGAGCTCAGTGCATAGACACAGCCCATCCTTGCTGCTCTGCATCATTAATGTAATCTATTTGATCTCAAGGATGATTCTGTTTTAGTCTCTCAAAAGCTGTGGGGGACAGAAAGGGGATATTTCTCCTTATTGTGAACCAGGGAAGGAGCAAATTAATCATGAAAGTTAAGTCCAGGAAGAGCATTTATCCTGAGTCCTCCTATCCTTGCCAGAACAGACCTAATGTCCCTTATGAAACATTCACCCATTCTTTGGAATAGACATGCTTTGGTCATCAGCATTACTAATAATATTTTCAGTTATTTATGTATATCTTGCCCTTCCTTTCCCCAAGCATTTTAAAAAACACCAAATAAATAGAATATATTTAAGCATCCCCAAGATCTGAGTGTCCAGTGGAGCCTCTGAATACAAAGTTAAGGAAACTCCCAATTTTGAGTTGCTACACCTAACAGGAGTTTTTCAGATTTTTTTTTTTTTTTTTTTTTTTTTTTTTTTATAACAGAAAGAGGACCCAATAGTAAGTAGGTTTAACATTACAGAATAAAAGAATCAGGGCCGGGGCGGAGAGGTAACATGGAAGTAGGGCGTTTGCCTTGCATGCAGAAGGATGGTGGTTCAAAGCCCAGCATCCCATTTGGTCCCCCTAGTCTGCCGGGAGCTATTTCTGAGCCTAGAGCCAGGAGTAACCCTGAGTGCTACTGGGTGTGACTCACAAACCAAAAAAAAAAAAAAAAGAAAGAAACAGGGCCAAGAGAAGATGAAGATAGAGATAATAAGCTGATGCAGAAAAAAGATTAGGAGGTAAAATTTTTTCTTCTGAGCATCTTGGTGGTATATACTATGGATTAGGATTCAATTTTGATCTTAGCAATCAGAGTATGAAGCAAGTACATACATTGTTACAGCATGAACATAAAGTCTATTGAGATCATTATTTCATAATATTTGAGGATCAAACTATCACGTGGTATACCTGAAAATAGCATAGCAATGCTTGACCATTATTTTTTAATAAAACTGGGCAGGAGAGAAGTAGGAAGTAGAAGTAGTAAGTTGTCTTAGTAAAAGAAGGCATGTTGCGGGGCTGGAGAGATAGCATGGAGGTAAAGCGTTTGCCTTTCATGCAAGAGGTCATCGGTTCGAATCCCAGCGTCCCATATGGTCCCCTGTGCTTGCCAGGAGCAATTTCTGAGCATGGAGCCAGGAGTAACCCCTGAGCACTGCCGGGTGTGACCCAAAAAAAAAAAAAAAAAAAGAAGGCATGTTGCAATAGACTGAAAAAAGAATATACTTAAAAATTCCTTGCAGATCTTCATATAGGTAGACAGGAGTCTTGAAGAATCTACGATGTATTATTTATCTAATGCTATGTCTTCCATTGTGTGCTGTGATTCCACAAATCTGGTTCTATCAAATATCATAGATAATGTGCTTCTTTTTATGCTCACTGTATTGTTTTTTTTTTGTTTTGTTTTTGTTTTTGTTTTTTTTTTGGTTTTTTGGGCCACACCCGGCGTTGCTCAGGGGTTACTCCTGGCTGTCTGCTCAAAAATAGCTCCTAGCAGGCATGGGGGACCATATGGGACACCAGGATTCGAACCAACCACCATTGGTCCTGGATCGGCTGCTTGCAAGGCTTGCTATCTCTCCGGGCCCTACTGTATTGTCCCTTTTCTTCTTCAGAGGCTTTCTGTGGACTATTCTCCTGAGAGGTCTGGAGTCTGGAGGACATGTTTCTAGGACATTTAAGTAAAAAAATGTCCCAAATTTTCTTTAGGCCTGGAACAAGAATTGAGGGGAATCTTTTAGTTCTTGGTGGAGGCCCAGCTTTCCTTGACATTTTTGAAAAATGATGATGAAGTTTCCCTGTGGAACCTTTCCCACGAAGAGATGCATGCTCTTTCTCTGTAGAAAACAAAGCTTGGGGGGCCAGAGCAGTGGCGCAAGTGGTAGGGGGTTTGCCTTGCATGCACTGACCTAGGATAGACTGTGATTTGATTCCCTGGCATCCCATATGGTCCCCTAAACCAGGAGTAACCCCTGAGCATCACTAGGTGTGGCAAAAACAAACAAACAAACAAACAAGAAAACAAAGCCTGGAAAGATGAGTTCAAAATATGGGTCAAAGCTGGCCTGTGTTTAAACATATACTCTGATCAGATAATACCTCAGAATCTAATTGCATGAGAAAAATGAGAGCAATAAAACCACTACCTATGTAAAAGTGAAGACTCAATATAATAACAATTGTAAGAGACTTCAAAAATTGGAAGATAATATACATTAGAAATAGGCATTGGGGCCAGAGAGAGCACAGCGGCATTTGCTTTGCAAGCAGCCAATCTAGGACCTAAGGTGGTTGGTTGAAATCCCGGTGTTCCATATGGTCCCCCATGCTTGCCAGGAGGTATTTCTGAGCAGATAGTCAGGAGTAACCCCTGAGCACCGCGGGGTGTTGCCCAAATACCAAACAGACAAACAAAAAGAAATAGGCATTGTCCTACCAGAGCCATAGTCTGGCAAATAGGTCACTTGGGTTCCACATGTCCGATTCCTAGTACCATATATTTGATCCCTGAACCTCAGCAAGAGTGATCCCCAAGCATCTCTAGATGTCCCTCACAAAGAAAATAAAATTAGCTGTAGAAAATTCTGGCTTTGCCCAACCTGATTCACTTAGATTTAGTTAGAATATCCTGAAGGTCAGTTAGGGTCTCCTTCTCCAGAAGATCCCTTTGGACTCACAGAGCCCTCAGTGCGTAGCTATAAGAAGACCCCAATTTTGGTGGCAAATATCAGCCCCTTTTGTTTCATTACATCTTTTCCTACCAACCAGTCTATTTTACCAAAGATTCTCCAGTTCCAGAGTAGAGTGGGAGGAAGATAGATTAAAGGAGAAGTTAAGACAGATTGGCTGGTGTGTGTTTTACTGAACATACACATGTAGAGTCATTATAATGTAGCATGAAATATATATGAATCCTACCCAAGAATCTCTATAGGGACAGAAAGCTGGAGGTTCTGGTAGTCTTCTTGCAGGAAGTGACACCTTAACAGCGATTTAAGTTTGGCATGAGTTATGTGAAGGAGGAGATATGGGTCTCATGTGGGGCCTGGCAGGAACAAATGGCCAGAATTGGCTCTGGCCAGAGCAAATGGTGGGGTGAGGCAGCTGGTGAGAAATAGAGACAGTGAGCCTGGTTGACCATTCTAAGTTTTTTGTCTGAGGATGTGGGAGGAAGCACAGATTGACCCCCAGTGGAGATGGCAGGACTTTGCTGTCAGAAAGTTCCTCCTAGTGATGACAGACTGTGCTGTGGCAGGGGCACATATGGACAGCGGGATGGGACAGTGAGAAAAGTGCCTGAACCTTGGTCCTCTATTCCAGGGGAAAAAGTGGGAGGAGAGGCATGACAATCTCTTGTGGTCCCTGGAGGACTGGCATTCCCTTGACTGGATGTCTGTACAAATTAAGGACACTTGTCTGACAAGCCCCACCTGGCCAGCAGCATGCATCAGGGGAATCTGCCCCCAGAAGCATCTGGGTTATTCGCTACCAGTCTCTGAGCAAGAACAATTCTCTGCCTGTCTGTTCAGTGGGTAGAGAAGTTAAGAGACCATGGCCATCAATGTCTGTGTGAGGAGCATGCTTTGGGATTATTTTTCTTATTTTATTATACACCACTATGCACCAAGTTGTTCATAATACAGTCATTTCAAGCATTATATAATCAAACATTAATCCCACCACTAGTGTGGCCACCTTCACCATTGTCCCTTATGCATCTACCTCTATGTAGGTACAACTGAATTTACTTCATATTGCTTGTTACAACACAAAGAAAGAAATGATTGTTCTAACTCTCCTTGGTGTTACTAAAGTCAGAGTATATGGATTTGCTGGGCTGTGGTTGGAACTATTTGAGCTTTCTGTGCTACAGCTTAGGCTCACTGAGGTTGGTAGATTTCTATGTATCTTTCCCATCAGATTTCCTGTGATGATTTCCCATCAGATTTCCTGGGTGGACACTACTATATGATATTGAAGTGCCCAGGTATTATATAGATCTATAACTACCATAGGTTGTGGTTGCTTGGCGTTTGATAAAGTTAAGTCACAGAGTTGGGGCGCTTTTCTATCAGAGGGTGTAGGGGTAGCTTTTGCCTGCTATAGTTCATGTAGAAAGGGATTATGTGCCCTCACCCCCAGCCCCTAAGAATGCCACAAAGGTATCAGGTAGGACAAGACTACCTGAAAAGTATTGGAGTTATTATTTTATTTTGGAGTTTGGTGGGGGAGCTGAGCTATTTTGCTGCCCAGAAGATGGTGGCAGTGGGTGAGGTTGCTGAGTTTTCTGATGGCCGGTTGGATGCAAGGGGGAGTTTGGCCCAATCCCATTTCTCAAGGAAAGACACAGAGTTTTCAACCCTGTAATCTGATCTCACTTTAGTGGCGTTAGCTGCTCACATATTTTTTTGTTTGTTTTTGTTTTGGGGCCACACCCGGCGGTGCTCAGGAGTTACTCCTGGCTATCTGCTCAGAAATAGATCCTGCAGGCACGGGGGACACCGGGATTCGAACCAACCACCTTAAGTCCTAGATCGGCTGCTTGCAAGGTAAACGCCGCTGTGCTATCTCTCCGGGCCCAGCTGCTCACATTATTAGTGGAGCTGGACCATTTCTTTATGAGAATGTAAGATGTGGTGTTTGGTCTCCATACTTCATGCAGAAAGGGAACTTTGCTGATTTGGGATTTGAGAACAGTTTGTGCAGATGAGGTAAAAAGAGATTGCTGCTCTATGGGCGGCAGTGCTGGCTTACATGGGTAAATGAGGCTGTTGGGTACAGGGTGGGGGTTGGGTCAGGCACCCACATCTTATATTTCCATTTTGCTAACTCTGTGTAAGGATCATCACGTTTGCCTTGTCTTGGCTCATTTCCTTCATTATAATAAAAATACCATGGACCGAGCATCTAGGACTGGGCAGGAAGTATTGATTTCTCACAGTTCTGGGGACTAGAAGCCCCAAATTAAGGAACTAAGAGATTTGGTGTTTGGAGAGGTCTGTCTTTCTGGTTCAGACATGGCCATCTTTGTGCTATGTCTCACATACTGGGACAAAGAGATGGATTTCTCTGGGGGTTCATTGTAAGGGTACAAATCCCTTTTCTGAGGATTCCATCCTTATGACCTAATTAGCTCCTTCCAAAGCCCCCACCCCTAATGTCCTCAGGGTAGGGGTGAGGATTTCAACACAGCAATGGAGAAGACTCCAGCATTTAGTGTAATGCATATTTCTCAGTACCTGTGAACTTGGAATCTTGCCTGTGCCCCATTTTAGAGGGGAAACCAAGAGAGTTGGGCCAGGATGGATAGGGGGACGGATTTTAACTCCTCACAGTGTAAAACATTCTCATAAAGCTACTTGATGGTGGAATGAATTGCCTTTCCCACCCACATTAATACTGTGTCTTAATGCACAGTCCTAATGCAGGTCTTTTGGACACATGCCTTGCAAAAGTATCTGGGTGAGGAAGAGGTCTGAACATGACAGGGATGATCGGTCCTATGCTGTGAAACTGTTGTGGAAATGTCCATAGTCCATATTCAGGTCCTTGCAGTTCCCTTTGCTGAAAATTGCCTTTCCTGTCCTTAAGGACATGGTCCTTTCTCTCCTCCTAGCTAGGCCTCCTAAAACCAGGCATTCCTCTCTGTCCCTGCACCCCCCTGGCTGCCCCAAAACAGGATGTTCCCACTATAACTTGAAAAGCACATTCAGAACTCAGCTTCACTTGCATTGGCCACAGAGATTTCTGGTTAGCTCACAGCACCTGCCCCAAGTGCCTACATATTTGTCTTATTTGATGAACAATGAATGAATGAATGAAAGGTCTTACTTTTCTATGTTTAAAAGAAAACAAAGACAAGAAAACAATCTATTCTCAGACCTCAGGCAAACTGGGGTTACCACAGAGCAGCAGAGGGTGGATTTCATTCTGGGACCCCTCGACTCTGTGTCAGACAGTGTGAGCTTGTCAGAACTGTGGATCAAGCACTCATTTTGATGATTTATGCAAAGTGACAGTTGTTGAAATTTCCTGTGGATCTTAGCCAAGGGTTAGTTTTGAGAGGGTAGGAATATAAATGGAATAAAAACAAAAAACAAAAAAAATTTATTTTGAATGAGAAAAAAAGGCAATTTAATATGTTTTACTAGCTTGATAGATTCAGATAAGAAAAACAATGGAAGAGATAAAATCTCACCACTTTGAGATCTCTAGTGGTAGTATTCCCCCTACTCACCTATCTCCAACTCCTCTTTGCTTCTTCACAGTGTCTCCAGCTCTGGATTTGTAGGCCAACCTGACCGCCCAGGAAGGCAAAACCCATGTCTTAAGAGCCAGATATCAGCAGAAAATTACTATTTTAGAATCAGCCTCTTTTAGTCAGATCCTGTGGTTGGAAGCAGTTCCAGAGTTCCACCAGGTGTGAGAAATTGCATATCCCACCTTCCAAAGTGGGATGTCACCCTCCCACAGTAAGAGCACTCGGGGGTGGAAGATACCTGATGTCACACTCTGCAGACTACAAATCATTCATAAGCTCAGTATTTGCTGAGATTTTAAATAGTAGGCAAAACTCCACCCCCACTGGAAGCTCTTTACCATTACACCAAAGTACAAAACATATATTCTTATATGTTTTTATTCCCCTTTCCTTTTGGTTTTGATGTTGTTTTGATGACTGGTGTCACACACTTGGTTGTGGGCCTTGCACAAGTGGTTTGACACCCAAGATCCCATACAGCAGAGCTGCTGAGATTGGACTTGGGCACAGGAGTCAGATCTGAGGACCAAAATCTGAGCCTCCTCACTCTCAGATTTACAAAAAGGCACTTTGTTTGCTGAATGACCCCTGGACCCACCGAAGATGCACAACTGCCTTCTAGGGGGACAATGATTCTCAGATTTGGGATATTTTAGCAAACCCTTTGAATTTCATGTTCACAATTTCCCTTGCTTTCAGATCAATACCTGATAGAATCAGAGATAGCTCTTAATATTCGTCCTTAGACCCAAAGCTTTCTTGACATGCCAGAAAGTGTCACTCATTATGACCTAAACCTAACAGCCACATAATAAACCCTCAGAAATTTGTAATATGACTCTAATAGGAAAGACTTCCTGTCTACTCTTTTAACTTTGGTCTAGGACTTCAGCCTTTACTTCTAGAGAGGTTTGTACTGAGTAAATATTAACTTGGAATAGGGTGACCTGTATTTCATTATCTTGAGAAATGCTTGTGGGAAGGGACTGAGGAAAGGCTGGCATGGTTGGACCAGTATTTGGAGACAAGCATCCAATTCATGGGTGAGCAAAATTTAGAAAGTCCTCGCAGCTTGTTCATAACCCAGATGGGTGCCCACATCTTGGTAAAATCACCAGGACCTGTCAGATTCTTGGTCTAGAGTCTAGAAATTTCTGTAGGCCCTTAAACTCATTATTTTTTGAAATCCTCATCCAGCTTCATTTTCTCGTGAATATCTTAGAGTACAGTTATATATATATATATATATATATATATATATATATATATATATATATATATATTTTTTTTTTTTTTTTTTTTTTTTTTTTTGGTTTTTGGGCCACACCTGGCAGTGCTCAGGGGTTACTCCTGGCTGTCTGCTCAGAAATAGCTCCTGGCAGACACGGGGGACCATACGGGACACCGGGATTTGAACCAACCACCTTAGGTCCTAGATCGGCTGCTTGCAAGGCAAACGCCACTGTGCTATCTCTCCGGGCCCAGTACAATTATATTTTATATAGCATATTACAGGGGTATTATTTTTCCTTAATTGTTTAAATTAAAAAATATTTTGGTCATACCTGGTAGTTCTCAGGGCTTATTCCTGGCTCTATTATACTCAGGAATCATTTCTGAAGGTGCTCAAGAGACTATATGAGGTGCAAAGGATCAAATTTGGATTGGCCTCATGCAGGGCAAGCACCCTAAACACTATATTATCTCTCTGGTCCCTATTTTCCCCTTTTGCTTAAAAAAAAAAGTTAAAGGAAATGCAGTTTTGTCTTTGAACTTACTTGGCAAAAGTAGCAGTTAACTGACAGTAAGCTTGTTTTTTCTTCTTAATCTATTTAGAAATTAAAACAATGTGAGAAAATATAACTTCTATGCTGTTATAACCTCTAAGCTCCAATGTAATTTTTGCATCAGATAAATATAAGAATTTATGAAACAACCTGTAATAGAATCTTACATTTCCCAGACAGTTAATCAGTCGTTTTTCTACTGTGATTTTGCGGTATTTGATTTGTATTTTGGAGTCTTTCTTTTTTAATTTTTTTTGGCACATGAATATTTTTCTGGGACCCTAAATAGAGCTCTTAACTAGATTCTGGAGTCTGGCCTAGATGATGTTTCTGATTTAATGGGACTAGTGCTTACTCTCCTGTTCCGAACCTCTGAAGTTGTGTCTTCAAAGTAGAAGGCATAAAGAAAAAACATTTTAAGTCCTGGGGCTTGCAAGGGAGTGACTAATACTGGATAGCATTTGTACATACTTTCCCTGCTCTAAATGCTGTTTTGTCCACTAACTCCATGGAGGCAAGCACGGAACAAAGCAAAAACAGAACATTTTGGGCTCAAAGGTGCACTACCTGGACGCAAGAGCTTTTGAGTTCTCCATTATCAACTCTGATGCATCCATTCTGACCATCAATTCCAATGGATCTGAAGTACCAATGGGATAGAGAACTCAAAGGTGGATAAACATCCTTCTAGAGAAGAAGGAAGGAAGACAGTAGACATAGAAAGGGAAACTGACAAATGAAACAAAATCTGTGATGTGACAGAGGGCTTGATGAATTGCTTTCATTACAATGTCTTTTCAAGGTGATCATTGACTCCATTTTACAGACCAGATAAGAAAGAGACAAACTTTTGCTTAAAACCATGGGGCCAAAAACGAATTGGTTAAGTTAACCAACACTCCTGGTACACCTATTCTATGACAGATTTTGAGAGATGATAATCCCTTAGTCTTGGGTCTCCTTGTATAGAGAAAGAGAGAGTCAGTAGACAGGTTGGGGGTGGCAAACTTGTAAATGTCTTCACATGTGACCTCAGACAGATGAATGCAAGTCTCTTAAGTTTAGTTAAATATTTTATCAGATGAAGAGGAAAATTCTTCTCAATTCATTTCTGATGCCTGTGATGTTACCCAAGATTCTTGGTAAACTAGATTGTGGGGATTCCTCCTGTCATGCTGCCCAGTTTTGGTCCCTTTGAGGACAGAGATGGAGGCCTGTTTCTCTGTTCTCAATATAGGAGTTGGCCCAAGTGGCAGATCTTTTAGGAGTTTAGAATAAAGGTTGAAAATCTCTTCATCTTTGTTATCACACAGCTTTAAAAAAAAAAAAAAAACCGGGGCCGGAGAGATAGCATGGAGGTAAGGCGTTTGCCTTTCATGCAGGAGGTCATCGGTTTGAATCCAGACATCCCATATGGTCTCCCGTGCCTGCCAGGAGCAATTTCTGAGCCAGGAATAACCCCTGAACACTGCCGGGTGTGACCCAAAAACCACACACACACACACACACACACACACACACACACACACACACACACAAAATAACAAGAAAACAAAAACAAAACAAAACATTTTCAGGCCACAACTGGCAGTACTCAGTGGCTGCTCCTCGCTTCAGACATAAGGTTCACTCATGATAGAGCTAGGAGGACAAAATATAGTGTCCTAAATCCAACCAATGCCAGCCTCATACAAGGCAAACACCCTACCAGATCAACGATCTCTCTGGCCCACATAGTACTTATTCTAATGCATATGAACCATAACAGGAATCTTACAGTCCTGGTTGATCCTTGAAGCTATACTCCCCTCTCCAGGACACTAACCAAGTGTCTCTTCTTTGATAGACTGTGTTTGCAAAACAACTTCATGACTCTTTTAGTAAAACCTGACTGAATTCCACAGGAAGCATCTCTCTTTTTCGCAGCTGACATCCCACTGCTAAATATTCTCTTTTTTCAGGAAGGGGGTATTCAGGGTGCTGAGGGAGAAAGGGGTGTCAGAGATGCTCAGGATTTACTCCTGACGTTGAGTTCAGGGATCACTACTGGTGAGCTTGAAGGACTGGAATGTTGGAGATCAAACCTTGGTTGGCCTACATGCAAGGTAAACACTGTTACTTCCCTACTCTTTAAATATTCTCTTTTAACATACACTACAAAAGCATCTCCATACCAGTTACCAGTTGTTAAAGCAGCCCAGGAGTTAAATCATCTTAAATCATCTTAGTCTCCTGCCTGTTGGAAAGATGTACTTACAGCAGGGCAGGATGATACTTGGTCTGGGCCATCTGGGTGCTGGGTCAACTTCAACTCAATAAAAATGGCTCTTCTCAACACCCTTGGACAAAACCAGTGAATCTCTCTGGATGATAGAATATCCTCACCCCCTGGCTCTGCAGCAGGTTGAGAAGATAAGACCTTGCTCTTTTGGTGGGTTCCCAACTCTTCCAGGTGCTATGAATCTACAGAACTCTCAGGAGAGGAAGAGGGGTGTGTTCAGGGGTTCAGGGCTTGGCCATGCATGTGCAAGAACTTTCCTTTTGCCTCTGACTGTCCACACTCAGATTAGGTCAAGGGACAAGGACTATGGGCAGCTTCTGGTCTTAGGCATACAAGGGCTGTAGGCAGCAATGGCTAAGTCCTCTGAGACTGCTAACATCTGGGAGTGGGGAATAGTGGCATAAAATCAGAGGGCTTCCTTCTTCCTTCACATGGGAGGAAAAGTGGTGGGGGCATGTCACCTCCTGTTGGCAGGAAGCCCAGAACTAAGATTTGTCTTTCAGTAAAGAAGGAAGGAAAACCTAGTAGGAATTGGTCTCCTCCTTCTCCTTCACTTCTCGAAGTACTACAATAGCAAGAATGGTTAAATTCTCTTAAAATCCCATCTTTTTTTTTTTTTTTTTTTTTTGGTTTTTGGGTCACACCCAGCGGTGCTCAGGAGTTACTCCTGGCTGTCTGCTGAGAAATAGCTCCTGGCAGGCACGGGGGACCACATGGGACACCAGGATTCTAACCAATCACCTTTGGTCCTGGATCAGCTGCTTGCAAGGCAAACGCCGCTGTGCTATCTCTCCGGGCCCTTAAATTCCATCTTGCCTTTTTAATCGAGGTAAATTATTCTTATTTAAAATTTTTTATTTTTAATTTTATTAATTTTTTAATTAAATATTAAAATATTATAGAGTAGGTAATAGGGTTACTATAGTGTTCAAGATTTTGGTATTGATGTTTGAAATGACTGCCCACATTCATGATGGAAGTGTCTGTGAACTCCCCTTCCCCATCCTGTCATCTTTTGAACCAATGTTCCTTCTTCCCATTCACTCTCCCATTATTTGTTGGTGACCATTTATAATTTGGGTGCACACTGTTTCCTCCCATAGCACAACCTATGAGTCCAAGACCCTCCACCTATCTTTCTATGATATTTCTGGTCACTCCGTTCATTCTTCTCACCTTCACCTCCAAATCCATGCTTTGAGGTCTTGGATAGTCTAGTATCCAAGGTTTGTTATCGATTAATATTGTCCATATCTTTGATCTGTTTCTCTAAATACCATAGATGAGTATGATCATTTTGGAGTTATCCTTTTGACTTACTTTACTCCAAATGATGATACTCTCCAGTTTCTTCCAAATTGTCTCAGACTGCATGAGTATTTTTTTCTAGTGGCTGCACAGTGTTCATATACATATGAATATGTATATGCATATACACCACAACTTCTTTACTCAACCATCTGTTGTTGGACTTTTGGGTTGATCTTGGCTACTGTTCTAAGAGCTGGAATGTGTGTACATATAGGTATGTACATATTCTTTCTGAAGTCACATTTTTGAGTTTTGGGAGCCCATACCAAGAAGTAGGGTCACTGGGTCAAATGCAGGCTCCATTCCATCTTTTTGTGAGAAATCTCCATAGTGTTTGCCATAGAGACTGGAGTAGGCAGATGGCATTCCCACCAACAGCAAATGAGCGTTCTCACAAAGGAATTATGTGTTTTTGTTTCCAGGTTAAGGGAGGATCAGCTATGAGCTCCTGAGGTCTGGGAAGTTGAATTTCTTTTTAAATTGTTTTTGGAATTTTTGAGCCATACCCAGTGGCACCCAGAGGTTATTCCTGACTCTGAGCTCAGAAATTGCTCCTGGCAGGCTCAGGGGACCATACGGGATGCCAGGAATTGAACCAGGGTCGGTCCTGGGTTAGTCACATGCAAGGCAAATGCCCTACTGTTCTAGCCCCTGGGAAGTTGAATTTCTGTCAGCTTGCACACCATTGCATTAGGCTCTTATTCTGTATGTTGTGGGGTGAATCAGATTAGCTCAGGATGATCCCGAGAAGAAGCATCGAATAGACCACGTGCCCTAGTTCCCAGCCCTGTCCCCAAGGAGCTGCAGCCCAGACCTGCTTTCCTTAAGGTCTGTGTTTTGGGGGCTTCAGCTCCTACCTCAGAGACAAATGCCAATCTTTGCGCTATGTGGATGCCCTCTGCAAGGAAGGGTGCAGCATCTACCCCATAGCCTCCTTCCCTAGTTCACAAAGAAGGCACCAAAAGGCAGGTGGTGTTTTATTTTGGGGGGGATCATAAAATCTTTATTTAAGCACCATGATTACATGATTACAAACATGATTGTAGTTGGGTTTCAGTCATAACAGAACACCTTCCTTCATCAGTGCAACATTCCCACCACCAATGCCCGCCCCCTTCCTCCTTCCCAACCTTTGCTGATGAGTTGCTGTTGTTACAAACTTCTCTGGCCTTGGTTTTCTCTCCTGGAAGTCAATACCTGTTGGCTTCCTGTGTGAGAGCAGAGTCAGGTCCACATGGCCGAACATGTAGGCTGCTTGTCAAGTGGTAGCCTGATGGGTGCATCCCCCTTCTTTCTCCCTGGGGTTCTTCCTGATAGATGGCTGAGTCAGGGGTAGATGGCCCAGGCTCTCCCTTGAGAGCTTCCTGGGACCTCAGAGAACAAAGAGATAGAGTCGGCTGCTCAGGCATAGACAGGAAGCAGAGGTGGAACCATACATATCTCTTTCCTATCTATGGGGTCAGGTCAATCCCCCATCCTTTCACTCACCTGCACCCCAGCCATCCCCAATGTGTGTCTCCTCTTTTACCAGCTTTCACTCTCTGACCCCTCAGACCTGCCTCCTTCTCTGAGAAGTGTCTGGCAAGGAGCAATTTGTTGGTGTCTGGCTGAGAGGGTCTGGGCATTCTGAGCTCTGGGCCTGGCCTGAATGCCCCCTTTCATCCACCCTGGGCTGGCACCTCCCAGCCAGCAAGCACTGGCTCATTAAGCCACCATGTTCTCTCACCTCATTAGCACCTAGGCCTGGGGAAGCCTCCAGGGGTACAGAGAGCCAGGAGGGGTTCAGAGGTTTGTCCTCAGCCCACACTCTGAATGGGAGGGGAAGACAGGAAGGTGAAAGTGGTGTGTGTGGGAGACTGAGAGACAGAGTGGAAGAGAGGAGAAAAGAGAAGAAAGACGGGGGGGGGGGGGGGAGAGGCATAGAGGCAGAAAAAAGAAAGACAGGGAAGGAGAGACAGAGAAGACAAGAGAGGCAGGGAGAGAGAAGAAAGGGAAGGCAGAGAGAAGAGAGAGAGGTGGGGGAGACAGAGACAGAGAGAAGAAAGTCAGAGAAGAGAGGTGGGGGAAGAGAGAGAGAGAGAGAGAGAGAGAGAGAGAGAGGGAGAGAGAGGGAGAGAGAGGGAGAGAGAGTGCAGTGAGAGAGAGAGAGAAAGAGAGAGAGAGAGAGAGAGAGAGAGAGAGAGAGAGAGAGAGAGAGAGAGAGAGAGAGAGAGAGAGAGAGAGAGAGAGAGAGAGAGAGAGAGAGAGAGAGAGAGAGAGAGAGAGAGCGCAGTTAGAAAAAGCAACCCCAGAGAGGGGTGGGGACAGTTAGCAAAAGCTACCCCCAAAGCAGGAAAGCCTAGTCCATGCAGCACACACACACCCCGGGGTGCCTTCTCTCCAGTCTTCCCAGACCCCAGCCTTTATCTCTGCCCGGAGATAAGACCCAGGAGGGGCTGAGGAATGGAGGGGCACAGAAGCCATAAAAGCGGGGTGGAGCTGGCAGTGGAGGCCATGGGGGGGGGGGCATCAGAGCTTTGAACTCTGCCCTCGGAGGGGCAGGGGGCCTTTATGGCAGGGCTGCTGTGGGCTGAGGGGGCACAGGGACATTAGGACAGGATGGAGGGAGGCCTCGAGCCTGCCCCTCTCTGCACCCCAGCACTGCAGGGTGAGCCTGCAGAGCCAGAGGCGGGGCCAGTAGCGGAAACGAGCTGCATCCGTTTTATTGACTTGTAAACGACACCACGAAGAGGAAGCCCTCACCTAGGCTGGAAACAGCTGTGCGAGTGGCCCTAAATGCCCATAAATCTGGCAGCTGGCGGCCAACGCCAGGCATTCCCGAGGAGGGGGCTCAGGGCAGGGCGGGGCGGGCGACCCCTTCACCCCACCTCCTAGCTGCATTGCAGAACTGGGGGGTGTGACCAGCCCTGAAAATGTGGCTCAGTGAAGTCTCTCCTCCTCCAAGACTTTTTCTTTTTTATTTCCTTTTTTATTTTCTTTCACATTTTTATTGTGGTCAAAGTGAATTACAATGATTTCACAGAAATATTTAAGGCACATAGTGACAATGACAGTGAATGAGAGGCAAGATATATCTCCCTCCTTTACCCCCACCCCCATGCTAGTGTAATTGTTCCTCACTTGTACAGTTTGTTTTAAATTGGGTATCGATTTTGTTGACTATGGGTTTGATGTTCAAGTGTGATCATTTTTATTTCCGCTAAATGTTCATTCGACTGTCTGGTCTTGGTACCTTTTTCTTTTCTTTGTTTTTGTTTTGGGGCCACACCTGGCGATGCTTGGGGCTCACTCCTAGCTCTGAGCTCAGATAGTTTGGGGAACCATATGGGGTGTCAGGGATGAAACCTCAATCAGCTAAGTGCTGATTGTATAGTGCCCTACCCATTGTACTATTTCTCCCACCCCAAACCTCTGCTTTTATTCCTTTTTTCTTTTTTTTAGGGAACATATTTCTTTGCATCATCATTGCACCACCAACCCAGAGAAGGGGACCTTAAGAAACTAGGACACAAGGACATGTCCCAGATCACTCAGGTTTATGATTTTTTTTTAAATTATAAAACAGCCTTAGACAATGAGGCAGAGAAGAAAAGGGGGGGGGAGGTATTCCTATTCAAGAAATGACTCCTCTTTCTTCTCCACAAAATACAATGGAAATCTGGGATCTGGACTGGCTTTTGTTTTGTTCCCTGGAACTAGCTAACATTGCAAAACCAAAGTCCAGAATGCTAGCTGCTTACTAGTCAGGATAACCCTGCAGGCTTCGTGTGTGTGTGTGTGTGTGTGTGTGTGTGTGTGTGTGTGTGTGTGTGTGTGTGTGTGTGTGTTGGGGGAATGGTGATCCTTTGCGACTAATAAATCAGAATAGAGTACTAAGACAATGTTTTCAATATAAGTTGAGGAATAAATAACACAAAGAAGGGAAGAAAGGAAGAAAGAAAGGGGGGGGCAGCTAGGACTAGCTCTCTTCTGGAATAAGTGTAGTAGTTGAAACCAAGAGAAAAGACAGGACATTTGCGGATTCCCACGAAGTCAATATGTTATGAAGCTCAGTTCTCACAACCACCAGGAGGACCCTGAGGCTAATCGTCCAAGCTCTGCCATTTACTTATTAACCAATAAGTAAATTTGCTCTGTGGGCCCATTATTTACTCTGGACAAAGAACTTCTCTGGGCCTCTGATTTCTCTTCTAAAGCAGTGGGAATTAAATGAGATAATATGTCTGAAGTTGTGAAGACGGCTCTTGGCAGATAAATGTTGGCAGATAAATATGCTTCAGGATGCAGACACTGGCTCAGATGCAAAGTCCCTGATTTGTCCAATTCCCAGAACTGAGAAGGAAGAAAGCCAGGATCTTTATTTTGCTGCTAAAGCTATTTACTCTCTGGATCTCAGAATCCGGGGATAGGATCAGAGGTAGCCTTGAATTCCCAGAGCTTGATATCCTCAGAATTTATTTTTATCAGCTATACTAATGAGAATGACATAGAGACCTTCACCTGAGCTCCTGAAAAGCAGAGACTACAGAAATCTTATCTATCCACTAGAATACTTTGAATCATTCATGAGAAGACAAATAAACAACAGCTAGAAGGAAGCATGATCAGTAGGTCCTAAGTCTCAAGCTATCCTGACTTGTGGCTTTAAGATATGGTCCAATCTTTCACTCCTGACTCCAGGCTCTCAGCATTTGCTAATCATTGACTGTGGAAGGTGGAAAGTTCTCCCATTTGTATGTTGAAAAGAACACTGGAGTTACAAGATGCTTGGCAAAAACGGGACTCTGGGTTCAGCTGTCTTTGGAAGGAGTGCTGCCACTTCCACAGTGCTCCCGGCCTGCAGTGTTGGAGACTCTGAAGGGACTCAGACCTTGCAGAGCTTCCCAAAGTTCAGATGACCTGGTAAATCTTTCAATTATTTATCCAAGAAACTCTTATTAACATGAAAGGGTCCTGGCAGATATTAGGGAGAACTCCATAGGAGAAGAAAATGGGAACACAGGTTTCTTGGGCATGGTTTGCAAGGTTGAAATTATTTTAGGAATGTCTGCTGCACCAATCACCCACAATTGCTGCTTCACCAATGGACTCTCTCCATTACTCCTCCACGATTCTCTGCAGAGACGCCACTCTGACCAAAATTCCAGGAATGCTGGTATTTTTTTTTTTTTTTTTGGATTTTTTTTTGGATTTTTTTTTGGTGTGAGTGAAAGCACAATCCTCCCACCTTCTTTGTACTTCCAGAATACCTAGGAGCCAAAAACATACCCTACAAAAGCTGTGATCTCAGCAATAGTGTTTGGAAGTCATATGGTAAATGCAGCCATAGGACAGCTCCGTTTTTGTTTAATACCGTCATCCCCATAGGAACACACCAATTTAGATGCCAGTGTATATCTGAAACCACCTAATATTCAGAAACAAATGAAGTAACCGAATGCTCAACAAGCAATGAGAGCTCATTGACTTATGACTTATGACCTCATCGAAGATACAACAATTTTTAGAAATTTGTTTGTTGCTGTACTTTCCCCTCACTTTCCTTTTCTTACATTTTTCCTTTTAAAATGATTTTTGCTCCCACTGATCTGAAAATAAATGTATTATGATCAACTGTGATATATGCTCTTTAAATAAAGTAAAATTTAAAAATTGAAAGCATTTCAGGAAACTTCCCATGCTCTTTTGCATGTTGGGGCATCCATTTCTCATCCATGTCTCAAGGAGAAAAGATGACAGCTGTTATTCTCCTTGTTCATAATTTTGTAGTGGTTCATTGTGTAATGGATCACATCCCCCAAATCATCAGTGTGGTTGTGTGAAGTCTGGGTTTTGCAGGGAATCAAATAATTTGGGGGAGAATTTTTTTTTGTCTCTTTCAATTCTGTGCAGGACAGTGTTCTTTTTATGGAGAGCACATCTGGGTGATGATCAGTCTAGTGGTGGAATGGTTCCTGGCAATTCTCAAGCTCCATGGACTATACCCATTGGTGCTGAGGGTTAGAACCTTGAACATGCTAGACATTTGCTCTATCCCTTGAGCTATCTCCTACCCCAGGGCATTCCATTAAATGTTTACAAATATGAACTTACTTAGAGAAAGTGATGTTTATTTATACTTTCTTTAATTAGAGGAGGACCCGAGGCCCAGAGGGCTTGGAGAACTTGAATTCAGGCAAACAGGCCCCATTGGGTTCCTCTACTTTACTGGAACCCCAAGTCAAGACTTAGATCCTCAAAATCCTTGGTCAAAAGAAAAATAAGAATAAAGATGACCTTTGTCTCCCAAAGAGGAAAATGATAGAAAAAGGGAGAGAAGGATAGAGTAAAGAAAGCATAGATGCTATGAAAAGAGAAATGCCCCTGAGAGAGGGTAGGAAGGGGATTTTGGAACACCAACAAATTTCTTGCAATGCATCTCTTCTTGACCTGGGGAAGCTGATGGCTTCCATACATGGCTTTTTTTTTTTTTTTTTTTTTTTTTGCAAAGAAGTTCATGGAGACCTATTACCAGGACCTTTGTAGTCTGAGGTCTCTGATCAGCACTGAAAATTTTGGGAGAAACTCCTGATACCTCCACTTGCGCCTGAGACTGTACCTGCCACATTCCATTATTCAGGTCTTACAAGCCTCCTCCTCCTTTTACAAATCACTTATTCAGGCCTAAATTATCCAGATAATTGAGCCTCCTGGCCCATCATTTTGTTGGCATAGACACCATTTATGTGTAATCTGAGAATATTCTTTCTTCTAAAGGCATTATTTCTAACCTTCTTTAAGAAACAAATTTGCAGTTGCCATGGAAATAATTTTTTTCAGCTAATTTTATAGGGCTGGGGAGCCAGGGCTTGAAACAGCGCCTTGCGTTTCCAGGTTGTCTACTGTGGAGATTTCTGGGTGTCAATGTCAGACAGGCTCCCACATCCCTGCCTGGAAGGGGGGAATTCAGGTGACATTTCAATTCGGGGTTGGGATTTTGAAAGCCTTATAATTCACTGTGTAGGCATTTAAAACATTTTATGTAAACGAGAAAGTACATAAAATTTGTGGCTGGCAAATTTTGTAAATACATGCTTTTTGGAAGCCGCCTGTGAAGACATTACTAAAATAAAAGATTTCCGAGCTTTAAAAAACACTAGAACATTTAGAAGTGCAAAGTTCCCCTTTTTCCCCTTGTTTTATTTTTTATTTTTATTTTTTTGATCATACCTGTTCTGACCATACGTGTTTGGGTCTTGGGGGTGGGGTTCACTTCTGGTTTTGTTAGGGATTGGAATGGGAAACATGAATTGCTGAGGATTGAACTTGGGGATTCTGCACTTGAATCATATGCTCCTGTCCTTTGACATGTCTGTTTGACAACTAAAAGTCATTTCTTGAGCACCATACATGGTCAAACAAGGAAATCAAGGATTAGAACATGTTTTCTTGAAGTTTGAAATCTAATGAA
Organism: Suncus etruscus; assembly: GCF_024139225.1. NCBI lineage: Eukaryota > Metazoa > Chordata > Mammalia > Eulipotyphla > Soricidae > Suncus > Suncus etruscus. The sequence goes on from NC_064859.1 coordinate 81,163,321, forward strand.
AATTGAATTGCTTCAGAATAGGGAGGGATCTCAGTTATATCTCTTAGGAAAATCTCATGCCACAAATTGGAAAATTAATCCAATTTCTCAGAGCTGTGACTTGGGAGAGTTTATTTTATTTGACTCAAACTGCCCCCCCGCCCAGCCCCTCATACTACTGTTTTTCTCCCTCACTCACCACCTACTTGGGAGAGTTTAAAATAGAAGTCTCTTTTTTCAAAATCTCTTGGGTGAAAACTCCTCCTATCCCTCTGATCTCATCTGTTCTCTGATCCACTTCTCTCCTAACTCACTACCCACCTGATTCACTGCCTCCTGTGAATTTCCTCTTCAAACCTTGACTTCTCTAATCCACATCTCTGACTCCTATAGTCCTATCTCTGCACATCCATTAGACCTGCTCTTCTACCTCCTGGACTGTAGACATTCAGTTCCTGCTGTCTAGAATGTACTATCACCTTCTTGGACATCTTTGCTATTTTGTCAAGGTGTCCAACAAAAAAACTTTTCTAGACTGGATCAGCCTCTCCTCTGGAACCAATTACATTGCCACAGCTAATGGTGGATCACTTTGTAGACTGGTGCCAGTTTTTGCACTGCACTCTATACCCCATTTAAGGGCAGGACATGGCACTTGATAAATATTGAGAGAAATCAATAGTCTTCTCAGATAACCTGTGAAAACCTTTGTTGTACTAGACACTATTACACATGTACTTTTACTCTGTTCAAGATGCTTTAACAAAATATCACATTGTATGGCTTACAAATAGTAGAGATTAATTGTTCACAGCTCAGAAGCCTAAAAGCCCAAGATCAGGGTCCCACATGATCAGGTGATGGTTCTGCAGGTACATAGATGATTAATTTCTAGCTGTATCTTCCCATGATAGAACATTCTGGACAGAGGCAGGTTGCACCCAGAAGATTACACATGCCAGTTCTTCTGTTTCTCTTCAGCTGGTATGTTGGGGGCTCTGGGCAGGACAGCTAGCCATAGGCCCCTTGGGCTGACCACTTAGTCCAGGGTACTGAGATCCCCCCCCACAGTGGTCTTCAGGGCCACGCCTGGTAAATCGGGCCCTAGGGGGAGGTTGGGGGAGACAAATTCCTCCCCTATGTATCCACAAACTACAGAGGCAGGCTGTACCCAGAAGATTCCACATGCCAGTTCTTTTGTTTCTCTTCAGCTGGTATGTTGGGGGCTCTGGGCAGGACAGCTAGCCATAGGTCCCCTGGGCTGACCACTTAGTCCAGGGGACTGAGATTCCCCCACGCCAGAGTGGTCTTCAGGGCCACACCTGGTAAATTGGGCCCTGGGGGGAGGGTGGGGGAAACAAACTCCTCCCCTATGCATACTGGACCCCATTCAGGAGTTCTTTTCTTCCTAGTATTCATTTTCAAAAGCATATATACTTTTTAACAACTCCCAAAAGTATTCTTAATTCTCGACTGTTTCTAGAAAAAAAAAAATGGAATTCCCTAGATTTGGAGGATAATATTGAAATAGGTCCCTAAAATCAGTGTATATGTAGACTTGACTTCCAATACAGTGGTCCTCTCTGACTGCCAGCCTAATCCATAAACAATTCATTTATACAATGTATATAGCCTCTCTGATATATATTTCCCCTCCTCCACACCAGAGCCCCTTCTACTCCCTCATCTCCCAATTCGGATTCATTATTTTCCCCTTAATTGACCCTCTTTACCCTCAGTTCTTTGATTTGTTAGGCACCAAGACTGACCTCTTGCTCCAATAGATTCTGCCCTTTCACACACCCATACAAAGCTCATTATTACTCTTTAACTCTCTCACCCTCAACCATCAGTACCCCACATTTACCCTTTTTACTACACAGTTCTAATTACAGACCAAAGTTGTACATTGGATTTAACAACCCCCAACTGTTTCAAAAGACATAAAATGGACACATATGCCTTCTGAATATTTTATGTGTATTTTCTTTAACAGCTATAACTCTTTCAAATATTCTTTTACCGTTATGATTCTACCTACCTTTTATCTTGTCTTCTCTTTGTGAGCTATTCAATAAGGAATTTTGGTGGAAGAGTCCCTCAGTTTAATGCTTATGATTGAACCATGTCATGGGTATTGTTGGACTTGTTCTTATGGCCCCCATATGCTCCGATAACATCACGTGGCATTGTTCCTTGTTTGCATAGGCACATTAAAATGGGAAAATACTATACATACAAATAAGTTCTTATCTAATAGAGATTGGAACACACAAATCTCGTAGTGCAATGGGACCTTACACCCTGAATATTGATATAATGATCTGGCACAGGCCTCAGAAGAATAGGCATCCTCCATTCACCCCTGAACCAGGGAAACTATCTATGAAATATCCAAGGTTTTTTTTTTATAACAACATCTGGAAGCAATCCTCTACCAGGGAAGACCCTACCACAGCTCTAACATCGACCTGCTCAAAAGAGACTTCCCTTAGCACTCAGAAGACTTGACAACAACAACGACCTGCTTACAGGACAGGGTTCTCTGCATTGACCTTCAATTGTGAGGTGAAACTAGAGGATGTTCTGCACCATCCTGACTGCAATATAGGATATGCAGATTCCAGGATCTTTAATACAGAAACATGATACCAACAACAGAGACTGTGTGAAAAATAAAAGTATGTTGTCACTACAGATAATCTCTTGGATTGGACAAACTAGTTTGCCTGGAGCCTAGAGTTAGTCTTATGCCAGGAAACTTCAGGGGTAGGGTCTCCTTGTATTTAGGCCAAGGCTTTTCCTTTCCATGTCCCTCATATTTTGGTGGGTCTATGCAAACAATAATTGCCACTCTAACACTATTTTTACTGTGCTCCTTGGACTCTAATCCTTAAGAAAAACAACCCACTTAAACTTTTGAGATTAACTTAAACTAATATGCATGTGCATGGAAATGTAAAAAAGTACTTTGCCTTCGATGTTTAAGGAGTTACATAAGTTTTATGTCTTTAGATTGCTTTGTGTGCTGCTAAGAAATAGTATGTACTACAATCTGGGAGCTTGAGGGACAAAGTAATTGTACATAAGTTCTGTTTTCTTTTTCTTTTCTTTTCTTTTTTTTTTTTTGTGGTTTTTGGGTCACATCCGGCAGTGCTCAGGGGTTATTCCTGGCTCCAGGCTCAGAAATTGCTCCTGGCAGGCATGGGGGACCATATGGGGCACTGGGATTCAAACCGATGACCTCCTGCATGAAAGGCAAATGCCTTAACTCCATGCTATCTCTCCAGCCCCTGTTTTATTTTTCTTAATGTTCTTTGACTGAAAGTTCAAAGTTAAGATATCAGCAATGGGACTACTGAGAATTCTGTTTATGGGTGATTGTCCTTCCACTGTAACTTTACTTTGTCCTCTTTCTTTGCATCTTTGTTCTCATAATTTAAAATAAAAAATTAATTAAAAAAAAAGAACATTCTGAGTCTTCTCTCTGGAGCCTCTTTTCTTTTCATAATTCCATTTATGAGGGGGCCCACCCTCATGATTTTAGCACCTCTCAAAGATCTTTCTTAATATCACCATCTATAGGGTTTGGAATGTCTACATAGACATTTTGAAGGAGTGGCTTTTAGAGTTTGACTTATTTAATATTCTTCCAAATTCCAGGAGGCCAGTGTGATTATGATAGTATTTTGCTGTTGAGCCAGCTGGCTGCAGAGGACTGAAGTCAGGATTCCCATTGGCAATGTGCCTCCAGAGCTTCCAGTGTGAGCAGCTCCCCCAGATGCCTTTTCCCATGCATGTACAGCCTGTGCTGTAGGTCGAAACTTCATTCAGCAGCCGAAGAACAGACACCAAATGCATGATAAAAAGGACTCTTCCAAGGCCATCTGAGTAGCAAACAGTGGAAGTGGGGCTCAGAGCCTTTTGTATGACTTTGAAGCTGCTACTCTTGCCTCTCACTACCTTTCACTGTGAAAGTACGTGGAGCTGACCTTTAATAGTTTAGACATCCCTTCTCTCCTGAAACTTTCTAATTTTCTCTTACAATCCCTACTTCGGGTACTTTAATTCAGAGCTAGTTCACACTCTATAGAACAGGCTCCCCAAGGTTTTTCTATTCTCTTCCTGCCTGGAACCTGTAATAAGCAGGGAGAGGAAGCATGGGGGAGTCCATTCTTTATGTCTGAAAGAACATTTTCTGACAAGATGATGGTGAGCTCTCATTTTGATCTGGATTCTGTTACTTCTATTTAAATACTACCTGAATGGGGTCCTTTAAGTGGAACTTTCCAATCAAGGAATAAATGGAAAAAAAGTTGAGTGATCTCTGTGTGAGGGAAGAATACACAGATGTTTGTCTGTAGAAGGATCCCCTAAATACCTAGCATTTGCCAATATACCATGAGTATGATGCTAATTTAATTGGTTGAATTTGATGAAGGGAATAGCTTTAGTCTAACAGTGGGGTCTGGCCAGAGATACTGTGGGTTCAAATGAACATTGGACTTTGTGGGAATAAACTATAATGGAGGAGATGGGAGGAACAGAAGGATGCTGAAAGCATTTCTTCTAGAATAGGTAAGAGCTGAGAATATCTTGATCTTGGGCAGGCACATAAGAAGTGAGACAGATAGCTGTATTAGAAAGCTAGAGATAGGATCGTACATGGTTCTGCAAGGTGAGATGTATGAAGGAAGAAAGTATGAATCAGATTTACTCCAAGGGTTCAGAGACATCTCTAGTCTCATGGGTGGGTGTACAGGGGCCATAGGAATCCCAAGGAGTTCAATCTTGTATCTGTGATATAAATAATGCTGATGGCTCATCCATGGAGCAACACAATAGTTCCAATAAAATGATGGCATATCATGGCTTGTGATAGAGGACAAGAGTGATTCATCCCTACTGTGAACAAAGGATCTGAGAATGAGATTGGAGGAAGAGAAGAGGCCACTGGCCTTAAGTGAATGGAACTGCTTACAAAAGAATGAGACTCCAATTCTTTTTAAATTTAAAGCATGTATTAATAAAACGTATAATGCAATAGGTCATGGAGTAAACTACAATAAAGAAAGACTGGAATTATAGAGACGTCAACAATACAGTTAAATTCAGAACAAAAAATATGTTCAAACACTGATAGGTATGATGTTGGAATTATGTGCATGAGAAAACATTTTTAAAGACTATACATCACATAGATGATAGTATATTTGTTTATAGATAAGTGAAATCAAAGTTATTGAAAAAAGAAAGAAAAGATAAAAACGAAAAAGGAAGAGAACAAAGTTTAAAAACAGAAATAAAAAGAAAAAGTACAGTAGCAAACATACTTGTGGAAAATATTCTGTCTACAATGAAGTCATTAATACAATGGCAGAAGATTTAGTAAGCTCTTGATGTTAGCTGTCAATTCTGTTAAATTGATGTATTCTTATAGTGATGACAGCATCACAAATGAAGTTGTCTATAAATTCAAAGCATTATTACTGATACTTGACTTTTAGGAGCATGTACTTAGCTGCCAGGTTGCCTGGAAGAAGGATAATATGGGAAGAGAGTACTTAAACTTGCTCCAAAAAGCCCTGGTGATATCAGCCCCAAACTAACATACCTGAAGTTTGGTCAAATTGGTGTCCCTGAGGGAAATCATAGAGGGGTGATGAGCAGGACCATTGGGAAAATGCTGATTCTGGAATATGGAGGCAGCATATGTGGCTTTGGTAGGACAGGCCTTATCTTCCTCTCTCTTCCTGAGATGGTCAGTTTTCTGTGTGTGGGATGGTGTTCCCATGATCTTTCACAGCTTGGTTTACATCTCATTTGAGAAAAGACTGAGTCTATGGAGCTGACCCAAGACTCCAACTTTGAAGAAATCTCTGAAAAGAGAGTCAAGGTGGAGAAAGTGGACAATAGGATCCAGAGCTGCATTGAGGCAGCAATTGAAAATTCCATTTGTTTTGGAGATTAAATGGCGATTTTTGAGGAAACCTCATAGGAATGCAAGGGGTAATCATTAAATTAAGAAAGGAATGAGTATATAAAGGTCATGGGATAAAATAGGTGTAGATAGTTTTCTTCTTTTAACTTCATTTTAGAAGTGAGCAGGAGACAGTGGATGATATAATTGAAGTGGAATTAAGGAAAGGACTTTTTGAGCATGTTATACGCCAAAGGAAAAGGTACAAGAGAGAGTAGCTATCTAGTGTGTGAATGTATGAATGTGTGAAGGTATGCACACATGTATGTTCATATATGCATGTGTATGATACTGTGTATGCAAGTGTGTTCAATAAAATTTTGACATGAGGAAGAATATATGCATGAGAAGTGATGGACAAGGTTAATGCATCTGGATATTTAGAAAGACCAAAACATTGATTTAGGACCTTTTATGATGATTCTTTATTTTCTTGGTGAAGTAAGAACATCAATAAGATAATAGGAATAGGATGGAGCATGGGGCTTGGTGTAGATGTGTAAAAAAAGATTGTGAGGAAGAAGCAGGAGCTGGCCAAAGACAAGAGCAAAGGCTGACAGGAAAGCACAAACTGGCGGTGTCTCTTTCAGCCTCACAAATGCAAGACCCTAGTGTCCACATCTCTGATTGTATAGTCTGCATGAAAGGCTCAGCAGTGATAAGGGTGCAGGAGAAGACTTTATCAGGAATGTTTGGGAAATGAAAAAGCTGCTCCTTATACAAGTCAGCTTTGGAAGTTTGCTCAGCATCCAGTGATTTCCAGATACTTTGCTAAATAGAAGGCTGTGGGAAACCAGGACCCAAATCTCACTCTGGGGTCAATGTGGCCCCTGGGCCATGGGGTGCCACTGGCTTGAGTTCCAATGCTGTTAGATCTTGTTAAACATCATTGTGAGAGGCGTGTCTTTTGAATCCTTATTTGCTTTAATTCCTTGTCTGGTTGATATTAATATTCTTCCCATGATATTTCTACTCCTTTATTCTTTGCAGCACTTGGTCACAATAGACAATATGGAAATAACTCAAGTGCTCAGTAACAGATGAGTGGATACATCAAAGAAATACAAATACTGGGGCCAGAGAGATAGCATGAAGGTAAGGCATTTGTCTTTCATGCAGAAGGTCGGTGGTTCGAATCGTGGCATCCCATATGGTCCCCTGAGCCTGCCAGGGGCGATTTCTAAGCATAGAGCCAGAAGTAATCCCTGAGCACTGCCGGGCATGATCCAAAAACCAAAAAAAAAAAAAAAAAAGAAACACAAATACTGAAATATATTCAGCTATAAGAAAAGAGGAAATCCTGCAGTTTGCTGGTATTTGGATGGAACCAGATTGTATTAGTCTGAGTGAGGAGAGTTCATGGAGAAGGACAAATACTGGCTGATTTTTTTTGAGACATAGGCAATAAAGAAACATATAAAGGAATAAAAAATAGGTCTTGATTACTGATTTTGAGAGATGGCCTAGAGAACTGAGTTGGAGGTGGGGTTGTGAGAAGGGTGCTACAGACAGTGGTGGATAGATGCTGACATTTTGGGGGTGAATATGGTATAGTAACATAGAATGCCTGAAACATTGCTATAAATTATGGTCCCTAGACTTGTTTTTTAATAGTTTTTCCCTGATAGGAACAGTTATTCATAATAGGGAAGAATTCATAAGACTTTCTGAGGTGCCCTTGGAAAAGATGAGTGAGGGATAGAATTAAGACTCAACATTATTTCTCCTTTGATTCCTTGACTGTGTTTCTTCATTCTGTCCAGGTGACCTTCAGAACTGCCTGCCAGATTCTACTGGAGCCCATAAGCTCTTTCTGAGTTTCATAGTCTTGATTCACACTATTGCAGTGAGCCATGCAGATGGATGCTGATTTAGACCCAGCAGGGTCAGGAGCCGACTGCCAATTCCCATGAGAGGTTATCCGATTTTGCTCTAGACCACACAGACAGCTGCTTCAACTTTCCTGCTGCCTGCCTTGCTCCTACTCAGTCACCATGACCTCCCCACAGCTGTTCTGACATTGTGTTCTCTGTGTCGTAGCTGGTTGTTTACTTCCTTCAATGAATTCCTAGAACACGAAATAAAAACACACACAGTGCCCTGGGCCTGATATCAGGGATCCAGTCAGACTTGAGGCGAGACTGGTGTTAACAGGGAGAAAGGGGTAAGCAAGGTATTAGGGGATGCTCAGAAGGCGACTAAGTGAGGCATTCTGAAGCCAGAGACCTTGAGGGTGTCGTGTTGTTCATTCTTCTAGGTAACTTGGACATTCTCACTTTCGTGGAGAGATGAGGACCCAGGGGGATTAGCCAGGGCAGGAACCCCAGAGTGAACTGAATTGAGTTCTAAAGTCCACATTCTTTCCACCATCTGAGCCCACAGTATCAGCTCTCCAACAAGGCTCCCCTTCTGCGTCGTTTATTATACATGGAAAGAGCTTCTGAGGCCTGTTGAGGTTGATTTACATAATTCATTTTTAGAACATTAATTAGCCGGGATGTGTAATAGTTCTTGTGCCAATTTGTGTTTCAATTTCAAATGCAAATACAAATTAGCAAATGTTATTCCTGTGGCACCTTAAGGATGAAACATTTGCTGCTTGTAGTAAGAAATAATCTTTACACTTTTGAAATGACGATTGATGAAAATAATAATATCCTCTGATTTGCAGAACTGATAGAAAAGTCTAGTCTGTGTTGGTGGTGTCATGGTGGAATATAACAAGCAATTCTTTTTTGAAGAAAAGGAGAACAATATGTCAGCCATCTACTCCTTCATCCACCCAATACTATTTACTATGAACTAAGTGCCAGACTGTAGTAGGATAGTTGGTGCCAGAGGTCTCATGTGTGTGGAAGAGAGATTTATGTCCAAAAGAAATGCATTATATTATGGTAAGTTTTAGAATAGATCTAAACTGTGAGTGGGGAACCAGAAAGATTGAAAGGCCCAGAAATACTTCTTTGAACAGGCTATTCAGCAATGAAGTCTTGAAGTACAAGTTGGAGAAAGACTGGCAAAGGCAGTCTGTAGTGGTAGGGTGATGTGGCAGTGAGACTCTGATGGCAGGAGATGTATCTGTGAAACTGAGAAGGCTGGAGTGATGGCACAACGGTAGGGCATTTGCCTTGCACGTGGCTGACCCAGGACAGACCTGGGTTTGATCTCTGACATCCCATATGGTTCCTTGAGCCTGCCAGTAGCGATTTCTGAGTGCAGAGCCAGGAGTAACCCCTGAGCATTGCCGGTTGTGGCCCAAAAACAAAAAAAAAAAAAAAAAAAAAAAAGAAAGAAAGAAAAGAAAAAAAAGAAAGAAAGAAAGAGCAAAAGAAAGAAGAAAGAAAGACAGAAAGAAAGAGCAAAAGAAAGATGAAAGAAAGAAAGAAAGGAAGAAAGAAAGAAAGAAAGAAAGAAAAAGAAAGAAAGAAAGAAAGAAAGAAAGAAGAAGAAGAAAAAGAAAGAAAGGGCTGGAGAGATAGCATGAAGGTAAGGCATTTGCCTTGCATGCAGAAGGTTGGCGGTTCTAATCCCGGCATCCCATATGGTCCCCCGAGCCTTCCAGGAGAGATTTCTGAGCACAGAGCCAGGAGTAACCACTGAGCGCTGCTGGGTGTGACCCCAAAATCAAAAAAACACTAAAAAAAGAAAGAGAAAGAAAGAACGAAAGAAAGAAAGAAAGAAAGAGAAAGGAAGGAAGGAGAGAGGGAGAGAGGGAGGGAGAAAACAGAAAGAAAGAAGGAAAGAAAGAAAAAAGAAAGAAGAAAGAAAGGAAGGAAGGAGAGAGGGAGAGAGGGAGGGAGAAAACAGAAAGAAAGAAGGAAGGAAAGAAAGAAGAAAGAAGAAAGAAAGAAAGAAAGATGAAAGAAAGAAAGAAAGAGAAAGAAAGAAAGAAAGAAAGAAAGAAAGAAAGAAAGAAAGAAAGAAAGAAAGAAAGAAAGAAAGAAAGAAAGAAAGAAAGAAAGAAAGAAAGAAAGAAAGAAAGAAAGAAAGAAAGAAACTGAGAATACCCAAGGTCCATACTCAACTAAGCCATTCTACCCTACTGGAACTTGGGCTCAGCTGCAAGTGTGAGAGAAAGAGGAAGATGATGAGCAACTGTGCCTTCAGGGTACAGAGTTTGGAACTGACCATGGTTAACCTTGAAAATTGTTGCCTGAGGAGCTGGTCAGATTGACTTATTTTATTTAATATTTTATTATTGGGAGTGCTTTTAAAGCAGTTCTGGGGACTACAAGCCTATATCAAATGGTGCTCAGGTGGCCATGCAGTAGTGGAGATCTATCTTGGAATCTCACATGCACACAACACTGCTTTCAGGGCTCTGAGATCTCTCTCCAGCCCAGACTAATGCTTCAGAAGTTCACTCTGAGGCAGTGTGAGAATATATGTGGGCTGAAGACATTTGACCAAGAGCTAAGAGACCATTGAAATAATTTACCAGAAAAGAAGTGATGGTAATGACAAAGGAATATCCGAAGTCATAGAGGGGAGATACCCCAAAGAGATGTTTCAGGAATATCATGATTGGGTGGGGTTCAATGAATCCAGAATGAACTGTTGCAGAAATAAAAGCATAATTCCTTTTGCAAAGTCAGCTTTACCTGGAAGCTCATATGAGTAACCGTGGTGTTGGGGGTCAGATTTGGTTAGGGAGTCTGCCATAATGGTCTCACACTTATGGAAGAATAATCAATGTCTTTGCCCAAGAAGCTAATATTTTCCAGTCACCTTTAGAAAACAAATACTTGAAGATTATCAACATGTTTATGTGTAAGTATGAGAGAGAGATAGTTAGAAAGATCTTTGGTGTGAAAGAAATCCACATCCAGATTTAATTCAAAATTTGATGTCCTCTCCCTTGATGTTTTAGGAGAATTCTGTCTCTGATGGCAGGTCTTTTGCTTTGGATCTGACTGTTTTGGATCTCTCATGAGGTTATAATGAGACAGTTCCTGCCTAGCACTGGACTTTGCTTGGTTGGGGCTTGGTTGAGTTGGAACACATATAGTTGGATTCATTCCTCATGTTTTACCATCTGTCTTTATTTAGTTACTCTTTACACATTTGTTTTCATCTCCCAGAGTCTCTCTCTCTCTCTTTATTTATTTATTTATTTATTTTGGGAGGCACACCTGGTGATGCTCAGGGGTTACACCTGGCTATGTGCTCAGTAATTACTCCTAGCTTGGGGGACCATATGAGATGCCGGGGGATCGAACTACTGTCTGTTCTAGGTTAGCACCAGCAAGGCAGATGCCTTACCGCTCTGCACCACCGCTTTGACCCCATGCCAGAGTCTCTTGACATAGCTGTTTACTTCAGCACAAGTGCTTTTCTAAAACAGGGGCTGACTTCCACATTCAGAAAGATGGTATCTTACAGGTTCACCAGGGCATGTTTTGTTGGGTAACACAATCTTTGGAGACCAGTCGAGAATTGTCTACACAAGGATCCTGGACATGTCCTGGACATGATCCTGGACAGCCACTTTGGGTGGCTGGTTAGAACTGAAATGAATCTGGTCTACTTGCCTGTGCAATAGTAAAGAAGAGTTATTTTTGCATCTATCAGGGGCAAGTATCTCCTGTAGATCACATGAAAATATACACAATTTTATTGTTACAGTGATACTATAGAGAAGATGCAGGTGCAATCAAGATTTGCTGGTCACTCTCAGCATTAAGGTCAAGCCTGGATAATAGTGTTAAGAATATGTCAGAAGAATAAGCTAGCCCAGATTGAGGGCTACTTACTCAAGTGCCAAATGCTGGGAGAGCTAATGATCTCCTGGTGCTGAAGGCTGGGAAATGAAAATCCAGGTGTTGGCTGGTTATGCTCCCTCTACTTACCTCCTCCAGCTTCAGGTGGCTGCAGGCATTTCTTGGCTTATGGCTACATCCTTCCACTCTCTCAGTCTTGGCTTTCCATGACCACTTTCTTTTTATGTTTTTTGTCCAAATTGCCTCTTCTGATAAGGATACTAGGTATATAAGGAATAGTTTCCCTATTCCAATATAACTTCAACTTAACAAATGCCATCTACTGACAAAGTCTGCTTCCAAACAAGACCACATTCCAATTAAGGATGTGATGATTGGGTAAGGATTCATGGATCATGATCTCTTTTCCACTGTTGTAAATGAGTATAGATTTGGGAGCTACAGAGCATGCAAACTGTGCATAAGAGAATATGAGGCTGAGTCTGTAACAAGAAAGTCTGAAGTTATTCTATCTCTTGCTACTTTGGAGTATTTAATTGGCAGAGAGCCTACTCCTACAATATTCTGTAAGGTTTTCTTTTACTCACACTCCAAATAATGGCATGCCCTTGACTCAACAGATACTTGGTGAGCAAGTCTTCCCTACCAGCTACTGTATGGAGCATCCGAGATACAGGGATTAATAAGATGATACTCATTCCCACCCACAAAAAGCTCAGATTCTAACAGCTGAGCATTTAAGTAAATAGATAATTATACCATTGAGTGATAAATGCAGCATTAAATGGGCATCCCAAATGCCATGGGGTACAGAACACAACAAACCCATCTCCGAGTTATCATCACTCACTCCACTAGACTCTATCTGACCCAGATAGACAAATTGCCTCTAGTAAATGCACACAAATCTGTGGCTTCTTTTGACAATAACAGGTGGCTCACTGTGGAATTGCATGGTTCTCGGAAGGGTAATGAGGCTCAAAAGCTCTCTACCAGAGCCTTCTGTGTTCACACCATGGAGCCAGAGATGAAAGAAAAGAACTCAAGCCAAGCAGTCTACAAGAGCCCAGAAAACCACCCAAGCAACACAGCCTTATGGTACCTACTTTTCTCATGGTTCCAGCAGGCCTATGCACTGCTGAGAGAGTGAAAGCTCTCGACATGCTTCTGTCACTTAGAGCCAACAGAGGCCACATAGAATGGAGGATAGAATGGAGAGGATAGAAAGGAGTCTCCAGGCTGGGATGTCATGTCATCCTCCAGAGAAAGTGGGTGGACAGCAATGTCCTGGCAGTGCCACCACGTGAAAGCTGCAGAAATGGCGGTGAGAGGCTGCCCAATCTCTAGGTATTTTTTTTATAGAAGATGACAGTTCTCCTCCTGCATATCCCTCATCCCCTGGGAGGCCAGGAGCAGGTGGTCAACCACAAAAGGTCTTTGATGTCAATTCACAAAGAAGGGGTACAAAGAGCCAACACGGGCATAGAAAATGCTCAAACTTTCGCACACTCAAGGGCATGCCATGGGTCACTATTTGTTGGACTTATCAAAGTAGCAAAAATTAAAAATATGATGAGACTCAAATATAAAAAAGTTGCTGTGGAAAGAGAGAGAAAAAAACATTAAATTATCCTTCACGAGAAAAGAATCCTGGCAGCATATAAACATGTAAAGTTTTTGGTCCTCCTCTAGCAATTTCCCTAAGGAAATAATCCAAATGTGTTTTATAAAATAAGAGAGCTTTTGCAGAGCTACTAAAAAGAAAAACTTAAGGCCAAGATGTACCCTTAAATATGAAAAATATGGCATCAAAAATGGTATGTTCAAATGGGAACATATGAGGTCATAAAAATTATATTACATTTGTAATGTCAGGGACCAAACCCAGGGCCTCACTACTACAAGGTATGCACTGAACCTCTTTCCTGAGTCCTAAAAATTGCATTTTTTTTTTTTTTTGGTTTTTGGGCCACACCCGGTAACACTCAGGGGTTACTCCTGGTTATGTGCTCAGAAGTTGCTCCTGGCTTGGGGGACCATATGGGACACCGGGGGATCGAACCGCGGTCCGTCCAAGGCTAGCGCAGGCAAGGCAGGCACCTTACCTTTAGCGCCACCGCCCAGCCCCTAAAAATTGCATTTTTGAGACACTTTGATTAATGAGAAAGTATTTGTTTGAAAGAAGAAAATGGAAAAAAAAAAAGTTGAACTACTATGTAAAAACAACCACATGGAGATGGGGACAGCACATTTATCACTTTATGTGATATGTGACTCAGATCAATTTCTAAGTATGACAAGATTTCTGATTTCTGGCCAATCATAAAAGCCTAAAAGTGGGGCCAGAGTGATAGCACAGTTGCTCACAACTGACCCAGAGCAGACCTGGGTTCGATCCCCAGCGTCCCATATGGTGTCCCAAGCCAGAAGCGATTTCTGAGCGTGTAGCCAGGAGTAACCCCTGAACGTAACTGGGTGAGGCCCCAAAACAAAAAACAAAACAAAATAAAACAAAAAAGCCTAACAGTTCTCAGGCCTGAGAGATGCCTCAGTGGCTGAAACACATGCTCAGAGACAGTAAGACTGTGTGTTCCAGCTCCTTTCTGCTACGTGTACCAAGCACGATGATCCTGTCTGTTTGATCTGTGATCCCTGGTGCCACAAACCATTTCTGCAGCCAGAAATTGGTGAACACTGCAACTAAAGATGTGATACCCCCCCAACCCCAGTTACCACCTTAGTTAGAAAGATATATCAGCACTGCACCACTATCTGATAAGCAAACCCTCAGGTAGCCAGCCCCCTGTCCCAACCAAGCTTGTGCAAACCCCCACCAACATAGCATTATCTATGGAGGGAAGTGAAGGAGGGAATTCATTAAATGAGGAACCAATACATCTCATTAAAATAAGTCTATTTTTCTAGTCTGGAAGCAAAGTGATTTTGACTTATCCATTGTAAAGCCTCATTTACATTGAACTCTAAATGATTTACTTGAGATATCGGAGTTGAAGAGGGAGCAAGAGATGAAGTTTAACCTCCATGTCAAATGTGTTTAGTCAGCATTGAACTGTCCAAAAAGGTGACTTTTGGGGTATGGGTGAGACAGAGAACTTACTTTTAAGACAGAGCTTATGTGTTATCATCATTCACCCCCAAAGCTGAGTATGTGGGAAACAGAGTCTCCTGCTGCCCAAATGTATCACAGGTCATCATGTATATATTGTGTGTGCCTAAGTTTTCCATAGGTAATTGTGTGTGTATGCACGCATATGAACATGTGTGTAAGATAGAGAGAGGTAAACAGAGAGAGAGATTCTTAGCCATTGTTTGTTTGGGCAGAAACACAAGAGCCATACTTCTCCATTGTTTGTCTTAGTGGATGGAGGCAATGCTGGGTCTGCCTCCAGAAGCATTATCCTAAAGAAAGGACAAGAACTAGAGCAGACCTAGCTTCTGGCTCCCAGTCTCTTTTCTCTCTAGAATGTTGGATAGATTGCTTTTGATTTATGTAATAAGTTACAGTTTGTACCCTTGTTGTGTTTTACTTATTTTTTAATTTTACTAATTTTATATTTTGAAAATAGCCTTGGACCACATCTGAATATGCTCAGAACTTACTCCTGCCTCTGTGTTCAGGGATCATGGTTGGGGCATCATGTGTAATGCCAGACATAGGACAGAGATTGATCACAGCAAGGCAAATGTCTTACCAACTGTGCTATCTTTCTTCCTCTCTCCGTTCTGGCATTTTAAACCTGAGAATCCCCATGGGAATTTTGTCTCTCAAATAGAGACAGAGCAGGGATCTCGGAGCCCAGGTTCAAAAAGTTGAGGTAGGTGGAAGTGAAGTGTTTGCTCTTATTCAGGAGTCTGTCTTATCCTACTGTGGTAAATAAAAAGAAACCAGGAGCCTGATGTTAGTGAAATCTATTCTGCTTACAGGACACACACACACACACACACACACACACACACACACACACACACACACATACAGACTAGTTTGGTATTTTTTGAGGGGTGGGTAGCAGGAAAACTCCTCATGGTTCTGGGGGAGGGCAGTATGCATGCAGTGCTGAGGATTGAACCCAGTGTTTTCTCCACACAGGACCTCTGCTCTCACTGCTTGAGACACTCCCTTCAGTTCTGATTTGAGTCCAACAAGTGGCGTAATCTCATGGTTAACTCTCTCCCTGAAAAGTCACAGTCACATAAAGAACAAGCAGGGCTGTGATGACCACAGAAGAACTGTGCCTGGCAACTCTAAAGCCTATCGAGGGTGTTCCTCTGATTTTTCTCCTTCTGTGTCCCCTTCCCAAGCAGTGGGGCCTCTAATGGCTTTGGCATCTCTGCGGTCCACTTCCTGGAGGGTGTGAATTATTTAGTAGTCGAGCACATCTGTTAGCAGGCTGGGGCACTGCCTCAATGTGTACCCATGGGAAGAGACTGCAGGTAGCCTGATGGGGCCACTCCTGGATCCTGGGGGGGGGCACCCCAGACCTTAGTCCCCTAATGAGAGGTTCTTTATACTGCCTGCTGGGGCTGTCCCTAGCCTCCTTTCCTATCTTGGCCAGCTATGCTCTGAGCCCTGAGTTCTTTCTGTGGAGGAAAGTTTGGCCTCTTAATGGCCATAAATAATCGATGAGCTTTTAGAGAAGGGTCTAGTGAGAAACACTCTTCCCCATTAGTGACCCTGGTATAACCTTGTGGACACCCCCTGTGCTCACTGTCTCTGGCTGAGCAGGATTTCTACTAAATTACTGGGAGTAGACTGAGGGACTGGTGGCTTCTGAGGAGAGTGGGGTAAGGCTAAGACCAGTGTGACTGCTTAGTTTCCTAGAATAGTGCAACGACCTACCCATAGGAAGTGTACATGCTATTGTGCTTGATAAGGTGGTGTGAATAGTGAAGTACGTCAAGAATTCTCTGTGTTTCTTCCTTGAGAAAGTTTCTGTTCATTTCTTCCTTCCATTTTTGGATGGAGCTAATTTATTTTTTCTTGCTAAGTTCTACCAGATTCTTATATATTTTAGATATTAACCCCATATCATATGGGTATTAGGTGAATAGTTTCACCCATTCTGTGGAAAGTCTTTGCATCCTAGTCATCATTTCCTTTGAGGTGCAGAAGCTTCTTAATTTAATGTAGTCCCATTTGTTTATATTTGCTTCTACTTGCTCTGTCAGTGGTGTTTCATCTTTGAAGATGCCTTTCACTTCACTGTCATGAAGAGTTCTGCTTACATTTTCCTCTATGTTCCTTAAGGTTTTAGGTCTGTTATCAAGGTTCTCAAAACTCTAGAAATTGAGCTTTCATATGACCCAGCTATATCACTCCTAGGATATACCCTAGGGGCTTAGAAACACAATGCAGAAAAACCCTCTGCACTCCTATGTTCATTATAGCACTATTTACACAGTCAGAATCTGGAAACAATCCAAGTGCCAGAGAACAAATGAGTGGATAAAACAACTGTGGTTCATCTATTTGGGAAAGATTGCTTTATTTTACCACATATTCTTGCTTTTTTTTTCTATAAAACTAAGAAGAAAGGACTAAAGAAAGGTTGGGTCCAGTGGCCAAGTGGTTTCTGATGCATTGGCAGGTAAGTAAATAAGGACAGAACTAAATATCTAAGCCAAAGTTAACAATAATAGAGACAAGGGACCTAAACGTTGACAATCTACACTTAAAGGAGCCTGTTTTACTGGTAGGCCAGGGCATAAAGGATGGGATAGGATGTGCTCTGGGTTCATTGATGGAAGGAGGTTGACAGTGGTGGTGGGAAGGGCCCTGACTCATTCTATATCTAAAATTCAATTAATAAGGACTCTGTAGATCACAATTGTTTTAATAAAAAACAAACAAACCCATGGTTCATCTATACAATGGAATACTATGCAGCTGTCAGAAAAAATAAAGTAATGAAATTTGCTTATACATGAATGAATATAAAGACTATTATTCTGAGCAAAATGAGTCAGAGGGAAAGGAATAGACATAGAATGATCACATTCATTTGTGGTATTTTACAAAAAAGAAAATATGGTAATAATATACAGAAACAATAGAGATGAGGGCCAGGAGGACCAGTCCATGATAGAAAGCTTGCCACAAATAATGGGGGGAAAGCAGTTAGGCAGAAAAGGGACTTATGACAATTATAGTTGTAAATAAAGAGAAAAAGGAAGAGAGAGGCAGAGAGAGAGTGAGAGAGAGAGAGAGAGAAGAGAGAGAGTGACCGATAGGCAGACAGACCTCAGAGAGAAGAAAAATGCCTGTTACAGAGGCAAGCATGGGAGAGGGCAGGAAGGAGGAAATTGGGAACATGGTGGCAGGAAATGTGCCACTGGTGAAGGTTGTTGTACATTGTATGATTCAAATTCAATCATGGAAAACAGTATATCTCATGGTGATTCAATTAAATTATTTATAAACAACAATAGATTCTTAATGTGTGTGTATGAAGTGGGGTGGGGTGATCATGTTTTAGGCCCCCCTCTAGCAATGCTTCCTGACATTGCTCAGGAATGACCCCTGGTCATGAAGGATTTACCATAAATGCTGCAGATAGATTCAAGGTTAGCCACATGCAAGGTAAGTCCTTCCTGTGCTATCTCTCTTGTTATGTGTCTCAAATTCTTTCTTTTCTTTTCTTTTCTTTTTTTTTTTTTGGTTTTTGGGCACACCCATTTGACACTCAGGTGTTACTCCTTGCCATGCGCTCAGAAGTTGCTCTGGCTTGGGGGACCATGTGGGACGCCGGGGGATCAAACCACAGTCCGTCCTACGCTAGTGCTTGCAAGGCAGACACCTTACCTCTAGCGCCACCTTCCCGGCCCCTCAAATTCTTTCAATTATGCAAGGCAACTATAGATGCTTCCCCATGTCTGTGACGCAGGTCACTGGCAAGCCAGTTTGATGGGTCACCTCAATCTCCAGGTATTCTGATTCACATATGGCGTTGAGATGCCTGATTCAGAATTTAGATCGCTGCTCTTTGCCTTCCCCTCATCCTCAGCTCTTAAGGCATGTCTTTGTGGGACCCCACAGGAGTCAAGTTAGGGGCACTCTGCACCTTCCTTTGCCTGACATTCCTCCCACCCCTACTGCTTAGGGCGTTGGGGTTTTCTCCCTGGGATCAACATGTCCTCTGCTGATAACTCTCAAGTGCCTGGCACCATGGTGTGCATAAGGTAGTCTGTCAATCAGCCTTTCAGACCTCTGTGTTCAGCAGGGACAATCAGAATCTACTTCCCAAAGAATAACTGCATATAGGAGAGGGGTTCTATCCTACCATTATTTAGGTTTTTGTTTTGTGTGTGTGTGTGTGTGTGTGTGTGTGTGTGTGTGTGTGTGTGTGTGTGTGTGTGTGTGTGGCCCCTTCTAGATGTATAAAGCCTAAGAGTGGGGAGTAAGGATGCTCTGGTAAAGATTAGTTTTTGGGAGACACAGTCATGCTGTATGTGGATGACATACCAGTTCTGGGAGCACTTCACAGTCTCCTTTCGAATCTACCTCAAGGTGACTCTGGAGACCACTTTTCCAGATGAGGAAATGGAGGAAGCAATTTTTTTTGCTGTGACTTGCCCAGGACCACAAGGAGACTGGGGATCTGAGATTGATCATCTACCCAGCTCAGATCACTGATACTCAAGGTCAGCCTGGACTATCTAAGCCAGTAGACTTAACTACCCTAAAACATTAGCTAAAACCTTCTCATATTTCAGTCTATCACTTTACGCATCCTGTTGAGAAAGAAGATGAAGTCAGAGGTTTGTTTAGGACTCTGCACCGGAAGCAGATGGTAGTCACTAAGAGCCTTGGCATCTTGGTTGGAGATTGGGCATCTGCAAACATCTCAGCTTTGTGTACTCATTTGACCAGATCCAGTTACAGAGGAAAAAGCAAACTCAAGTTCTACGTTCCTCAGGCTGCCTCTATCCAATCCCATGGCTTTCTCTTGACCCTGCCCTTAGGGATTACTCTTAACAAACTCAGGGGACTAAATGAAATGCCAGGGACTGATCTGAGTTTGGCGAAATACAAAGCAGTTGTCTTCTGTGCTGTACTATCTCTCCACTCTTATTTGCTTTTTGTTTATTTATTTGTTTGTTTGTTTTTGGCAATGCTTAGCAGTGCTCAGGTCTTAACTCTTGGCTCTGAGCTCAGTGATCAGTCCTGGGAAGCCCAGGAAATCATATGAAGTGCTGGGAATTGAACCCATGTCAACCAGGTGCAAAGAAAACTATTTTTCTGATCCCTTTTAAAAGAATCTTTATTTTTATTCAGTACTTAGATCTATAGGAGCAAATTCTGATTGTGAGTGACCTCTGGTCTCTTTGAGCTCTCTATTCATTCTTTTTATTACCTGCCAATAAGAATCTTTGCTTTGGGGCAGCTATAAGAGAGGCACGAAAGCACACCAAGGAAGGACAGTGGTGAGGAGGCTATACCTATTTTGTAGTGCACCTTTGGGGCAAACTCTTCCTGTTTGTTTATCTCAACTGTGAAAACAGAAGGCAACTACTAGTTCTGACATTGTGTCAAGGAGCAGCAAACTAAACTTAGTCTCAAAGGTCTAGATAATAAGTTTTTTGCTTGGGGAGTATTTTTCTTATTTACCCCTCTCTTTTCATTTTGGGACAATATCTAGTGATGCTCAGAGTTCACACCTAGATCTGTGCTCAGCAACCACTCCTGGCAGTAGACAGGTGATCATATGCAGTGGCAGGGATCAAACTCGGAAGTCTCTAAACTCTTACTATTTCCTGCCCTTAGCATAAGTTTTGCTTGTTTGGGAACTATATATACCTGGCAGTGCTCGGGATTTACTCCTGACTCTGTGCTCAGGGATCACTCCTGGTAAAATTTGGGGGACTATCTCTCTGGCTCAAATTTCTTTAATTTTAATGAGTCTAGTCCACTGAAATTTGGAACATTTCATTTTATCTTTATGTGTAAAAAAAGCCATTTGAAAATCATTTGCCTGAGTTGTTTCATGAATATTGTTAGAGGACATCCCTTGGCCTCTGAGGAGTCCATCTCTCCAGTATTAGTTGCAGATGGCTGGCTTGTTGCAGATAAATAACTATTTCCGCCTCAAGCCTAAAGATAGCTGGGATCAAGCTGTCATGACAGACACTTCCCTCAATGTCTCTGGGATAACAGGAAATAGAAAAACTTGTCTTAAGGCTTTAAATATGGGACTTCAATCTTCATCTCATCGGTACTCTTTCAGTGCCATGCTCTGAGATTCTTTCTTTCTTTCTTTCTTTTTCTTCTTTCTTTCTTTTCTTTTTTCTTTCTTTCTTTCTTTCTTTCTTTCTTTCTTTCTTTCTTTCTTTTTCTTTCTTTCTTTCTTTCTTTCTCTGTTTCTTTCTTTTTCTTTCTTTCTTTCTTTCTTTCTTTCTCTCTTTCTTTCTTCTTTCTTTCTTTGTTTTTCTTCCTTTCTTCCTTCCTTCTTTCTTTCTTTCTTTCTTTCTTTCTTCCTTCCTTCCTTCCTTCCTTCCTTCCTTCCTTCCTTCCTTCCTCCTTCCTTCCTTCCTTCCTTCCTTCCTTCCTTCCTTCCTTCCTTCCTTCCTTTCCTTCCTTCCTTCCTTCCTTCCTTCCTTCCTTCCTTCCTTCCTTCCTTCCTTCCTTCCTTCCTTCCTTCCTTCCTTCCTTCCTTCCTTCCTTCCTTCCTTCCTTCCTTCCTTCCTTTCTTTCTTTCTTTCTTTCTTTCTTTTCTTTCTTTCTTTTTTTTTCTTTCTCTCTTTTTTTGCTTTTGGGCCACACCCGGTGACACTCAGAGGTTACTCCTGGCTATGCACTCAGAAATCTCCCCTGGCTTGGGGGACCATATGGGACGTTGGGGTACCGAACCACGGTTCATCCTAGAGTAGTGTATGCAAGGCAGACACCCTTCTACTTGTGTTACTGCTCCAGCCCCTGAGATGCTCTTCTTGACTCCAGTTGCAGTGCTAGATACTGAGGCCTAGTGAATATTGAACTTCTCAGAGAGCAGTTCCCTTATGCTCTGTGCTGGAGAGTTGGAACCTGGGTGAGGTTACTTCTCAGCATGAGTGGCCTGGGGATGTCTTCTTCTTCTTCTTCTTCTCTTCTTCTTCTTCTTCTTCTTCTTCTTCTTCTTCTTCTTCTTCTTCTTCTTCTTCTTCTTCTTCTTCTTCTTCTTCTTCCTTCTTTTCTTCTTCTTCTTCTTCTTCTTCTTCTTCTTCTTCTTCGTCTTCTTCTTCTTCTTCTTCTTCTTCTTCTTCTTCTTCTTTTCTCTTCTTCTTCTTCTTCTTCTTCTTCTTTCTTCTCTTCTTCTTCTTCTTCTTCTTCTTTAGGAGAGACTCATCCTGAGAATATGGTCTTAGAATCTCCTCTAGATACGCCTCAAAATACAACCCAGCCACCTCCGACTTCATCCAGGACTATTCCCTTTTTACTGGTTAATCATCACCAGGCTGGCCATAAATCCTGCTTTGCAAGGGACATCCTTATTTTCTGCCTATTACCTTGGTGTAATTATTAATAGCTCCCCTTTCACTCCCACAGTGTCCTATTTGGGGCGATAAATTATACGACCACCCTAATAATCATGACTATGATCCAATTACTTCCTGATTCTTCAGTGCCCTGGTGATGTTTTCCTCCTCTGGGAGGATCTTCCCGCCCAGCTCAGAGAGCTCATCTTTCTTTCCATGCATGTAACTCTCAAAGTGTTTCATTTTGTTCCTTCACTCTGTTTACACATACCTTATTACATTTATCTTTTCCTATTTTATTTTTTTGATCAATATTTTATGCCCATTCCCCAGGAAACAGAAGTTTAACAACTTGGAGAAAAAAAACTTAACCAAAGCTAGACAAGAAGCATGAGTTATGCCCATTGCAGACAAAGAAAAAAAAAAAAGTAGAACTAAAAAGTGGTGTAGGAAGGGAAGTGATGGGAATGGTTTTTTACATGATGGGCATCCTCTGACAATTGTCTGACTCCAGAAGGAAGTGAGGAATAATTTCAGAAAGGAGAAACCCTGACTAACTAAAGGGACCTTAAAAGGGAGGCATGTGTGTCTGGTGTCACGTGGTGTCAGGTGGAGTGAGGATGCACAGGATTTCAAGTTTTTCTCTCTCTGCTTCCTAGGTGGACTCACTTAGGGCTCAAGCACACAGTTGATAGATAGATATTGCTCGGTTGACTCACAAGTCAATTAGTTCTCTTGGTAACCCTGAGCCTGACTTAAAGCTTTATGGGATAACTTGACTTAGCTTTGTCAATGTGGCCATACTGTGGCCCTTCTGCTTGCACTTTTCTGAAGTTCAAGAATGATCTTAATTTCAAGTCATTATGGTACTTCAAGACCATTGGTCATGGGGCTGGCTTCCAGAACTGCTGCCTGGTGTTTTTCTGCAGCTAAACTCTACCAAGGCCAAATAAAGGGAAGTATCTCTTCCTTAATACCATTTCACATATATTCAAAAACTCCTTAACCAGATTGCATCTTCAGGAGTAGATGAGAACTATGTTCTTACATTTATATAAGTCCTATTGTATGCCTGAAACTCAATCATGAATAGCTTTATAAATCATGGTATCTTAAACAATTATTTTTATTTAACAACCCTTACCCCCATTGCTACATACAAAGTCCCATATAATGTGCTTGTTCTAGGCTATTAAATTTGCATTTCTTGCATCATCTTTTAAGTGTATTTAAGTATCTAATCTCTGAACAATAGAGAGTTTGCAGCTGATGGCATTTTTCTCTTCCATAAGCATCCAGAAAGCTCCTCTCAGTATTTGGAATTATCAGTGATAACAAATACCAAGCACTTTTCTCCCCCCACCCCCAAGCACTTTTCTAAATGCACTCAACCTGTCACCCTTTGCATTCCATGCTTACTTACTTTCCTCTTCTATGATTACTTTTTATCTGGTTAAACCAATTGGAACCTTTTGATGGAGATCAGTGGTCTTAAAGTAATCTTAAAGTAAATCACTTGCTCAAATACCTTCAGCTGTAAATAACTTTTAAGTACCTACTAGGTGCAAGAAAACAGAGGTGGAGGGAACTAGGAAAAGTGTGGCAAAAAAATCTCTCCCTTCAAGCTTTAGTCTTCATTCTACTCGCCAGTCAGTTTCTCATGGGTCAGATCTCAGGGAATGCCTGGATTCTATAGAAGGAAGAAACTGACCCCAAATTCCAACTCTCAAAAGGATTAATTATTTGCATAATTTACTTTGTTCATAATGGTCCTGGGCCTAGTACCTGTGGAGAGGAAATAGATTTTTCAAAGAGAAGATGGTTGGGTCGTCATTACTTCACCATGTCTGTGTTGGTGTCTTTGTCTTGAATGTAATTAAGAGCCTGGGTGTGAGTTTTTAAATGTCTCATCAACCATCCCCCATACTTTCACCCAACATGACCACAAAGGAAGGTTGAGACTCATTCAAACCCGAATTTAGCAGCCTCGTACAGTCCTATGCATGAGGGGGGAGGGCAGGGGCTCGGGGAGAGAATATATTGAGATCTGCCCTTTGATCGTGTTCAATGCGACTTTGCATTTACCTGAGGGATTAAAAGTTCTCATTGACCAAGGCTCCCGGCTTCCTACTCAGCCTTTGACGGGACAAGTGTTAATTGGACAATATAATGGGGACAATGTTAATTCCCCTCTTAGAGTTCCTTTTCTTGTTCAGTCAAATAGAAAGGCCCTTTTAAATGGCAGAGAGAGGAAGAAAGGAGCTGGTTTATAAGGGTAATAGACTGCACATCTTCCCCCTTGTCTCAGAACAAGGGCCATGGAGTCAGCATAAAGCAGGCCCTAAACAGTGAAAGAAAGGAGACCGACGTGGTGGTTTGCCTGGAATATCACCCTAGATTAGGGATGGGGAAACGGGGCCAATAGGATCTGTCTGTTTTTATAGCAGTGGGGGTGTTGAAAAGGGAAGAGATGGGAAGAGACTCAGGCCCAGGGTGTAAGAATATAGATGGAGGAGGACATGGGGGGTAATGAGAGCAATGGAAACCAGACAGGAAGACCTGATGGCATCCCCTGAGCTGTTGCTGTGAGCTTGATAGGCCCCAAACCCGAAGAATTTATTGCTGTGTAGGGGTGATGGACTGGGGAGTATAGGAGCAAAAGTTGAGGGCTTTCTGTAGATAGTGTTTTTCTTCCATATGTTCTTAAAATAGGCAAATGGATTTGGGAGATATTTCTCTCCATTCAACTCACAAAAACCAACATCTCCTTCTCTGGTTCTGTCTCCTCTCTACCTTATGCTTGGCTTTCCTACAAAAATCTTCCTCTAATTGAACTAAAACTAATCCTTCATGAGCCCTGGTTTCTATGCATGATGGCTGTGGCCTGATCAGTTTTTCACTGGTTAATTTATTCAATTTTCTGGTCATCTAGTTTATGAGAGGCCGTTCACTGTGCACTTTTAAACTAGTTATCTAACCTGACTGGGTTTTTAAACTAGTTTTAAACTAGTCACCTAACCTGACTGGGTTTTTTGAGAGTGAGTCCTCTGATTTTGTTCCACAGTTCTTTTGGACACAATGGTGAGAACAGATGTGAAAATGCATTATAGATTGTAATAAATATGAAATGAATTATTCCCTTTATAGTTTTAATTCACTGGGGAGATGAAAGAAATGCATAAGACATACTGAGGAATAAAGTCCAGACCTTATCATCTTCTATCTAGACTGAAAGATAAGCTTTCCAGATATGCATACATCATAACTCCAGAAACAGAAGCCCCAATATCTCAGAGAGGACTGTAGTTATTTTGGGAGAGTCCAGCTCTCTCTGTGGCCTTCAGCTTTCCTGACAGCAATACGAGAGGATGAAATGCATTAGGGATCACTCAATACCTTGACAGTGCAAAATTTCTGTGCTCTGATCTAGATTGGTTCTTTTCCAAGATTTTCTTTGCAAATCCAATCATCACACCCATTGGTATCATTTCAGAAATGTAAATAAAAATTAATTTGGCGGCCTTTAAGCCCATTAAATGTTCATTCTAATTCTAGGGTTGACTCAAAAGTGAAGTAGGTGTCCTCCCATATTTTTGTTTGTTTTTGTTTGGGGACTACACCCAGTGATGCTCAGGGATTACTCCTGACTGCATTCAGAAACACTCCTGGCAGACTCACAGGACCACATGGGATGCTGGGAATCAAACCCTCATTGGCCATGTATAAGGCAAATACCCTGTCCTCTATGCTATCACTACAGCCCCATCCTCCCATTTTTTTTAAAGCCCAAACCTTAGAGAAATAGTCAAAGATTACAAAGGTGGCCAGGAGCGATAGCACAGCTGTAGGGCATTTGCTTTGTACAGGCCCGGTTGCATTCCTGGCCTTCCATATGGTTCTCATAGCCTACCAGGGGCAACTTCTGATCACAGAGACAGGAGTAACTCCTGACTGTCACCGGTGTGACCCAAAAACAAAATAAAACAAAAATATTACAAAGGTGAAATTTGGTCTCATTGGATGGTAGATCAGTAGAAACAGCTGGATGGTTTGTCTTCACTTGGTAATCGAGTTATTTCCTTCAGGTTGTCAGGAGCTGGGCCTGCTAATTACTGTTGTTTCTTTTTCATTATCTGTTGTTCCATACCCACTCTTCATAATGCTCCTAAAGCTGGAAGTCTTCATATTTCTCAGCTTGCTGCAGGTCATGGGAACCAGGAAATTGCCATTTTCATTTTGTTTCAAAACTGGCAGAGAATGGGGTGACTCTGAGCTCCAGTTGTTGCAGCTTTGATTGAGAAGATACTCCTTTGGCTGCTCTATAATTTACCAAGAACCTCCTTCCCTCAAGAACTCAGCATCAGACTTGGCTTCTGAGCATTGGCCCAGTTATCAGTGGCTGATCTTCTAAGTTTTCCACACATCCATGCCCTACCATAATCCACCCCCTCCCATTGCTCCCCCTCCCCCCTTCCTTGCTCTTCTCCTCTTTCCATATGATCTATTTCCTGTGTTAAATTCCCTTCCTTTAAAACACTAGAGTCAATGGTTTTATCCCCTGCCCCATCCCCAAACTTTTAAACAAAGACTGACTGCTGGGGTTTACCTCTGAGATTGTGAAAAACTCAGGTCAAGTTTCATGCAAATTTGATCTCCTTACCTTACCACACCACAGTTTCCCTATCTATAAAATAATAGTTTTGGAGAGATAGTACTGGGTTAAAGTTCTGCACGAATACAATGTCCAGCACTGCATAGAACCCCCTGGAGTGAACCTTGAGCCAGGAGTAAGCACAAAACAAAGCCAGCATGCCCCCCCCTCAAAAAAAAAAAAGACATAATGGCCATAGTAAATTCAGATTGGCATTTCTTATAAGGTTATAAGATGGCTTACAAATCAATTAGCCAACACACTGTATACTGATGTGCTTGGATTTGGCATATTTCTTCAACTTGTTTTCATGTCTTGGTGCCATCAGCATGCATCTAACTTTTATTTTATTTTATTGATCTAAAAAGTCCTTCATAGTTAATTTCAGATATATAGTGTATCACGGCCATTCCTACTACTATGTCAGCTTCCCTTTACCGTCCCAGAGTGCATCCTATACCACCATCCTTTGCCCTCTGGCCTGCCAGTATAACAGACCCATTTAAGTTTAGATTGTTCAAGTTTAGAATCAAGTCTCTTGATTCTATTGTTGTTGACTTTGGCTTGGATATTTTAGTTATGTCCTTTTCTTTCTCCACCAGTACACATTAGACCACTCAGTCCCTGGCCCCCATATTCCTTTCTTCTTAATTTTATAGAAAACTGAAGAAAAATGAAGTAAAACAATATAATCTGTGCCCCAAGGTTTATGAAAAAGGCAAGAGATCCTATTTAAAATATAAAAAAAAAAAAAAACCAAAAAGGGGGGGGTGTCATTTTTTGTAGGTAGAGCAAAAATGGGGGAAATAAAAAGGAAAACCCTTTGGCCTGAAATCAGGAGGCCTGGCCTATGAAGCACCCTGAAATAAGATCAACTATAGGCTCCAGACATAATAAGTTGTCTAATCTTAAAGTCTTATTCATGGTCCCAGTAAATTTCTCCTCAATCACAGTAGTCACAGTCAGTTTTTGTAATTAAAAATTTTGGTTTCACACAGTTCCTATGTCAAAGTCAGGGTGTCACAGATGTCTTCGTTTCATCTCACTGTTATTTGGCAATGCAAGGGAATCTGCCCTGAAAGCAAGTTGCTGCTGTTTCCAAGATGCTAGGGTGCCATATGAATCCACTCTGGAGCAAATCAGTGCCAGGACAGCATTCAGGCCTTCCCTGATAGAATTTTAATTCCTGGTGCTGGCACAGAATACTGTGCCAGTCCCAAAGAGAGGATACAAGGTTCAGGGGTGAATGGCCAATGTCTGATTGACTGAAACCTAAGTCAAGTCACTGTGACAAATGTTCAGGGTAAAAGGCCCCCTGCAATATAAAAATTTATGAGTTTCTATCTATATTAGATGAAAACTTGTAAAATATAAGATTTCCCCATTTTAATGTACCTATGCAAAAGGAAACAATGTCACATTGGGGTGTGTAAAAAGATCAAGCTGAACAATCCCTATAACCTGGTTCTAGCATAAACTCAGAACCCAAGAAAAACTTATTTCTTAGACTATCTTACTAAAGAAATCTAGAAAGGGAATAGGGAAAACTACATCTACATAAGGAAATACACAATAAGAATTATACCTATTAAAGAAAGACATCTAAAGAAATATACAAAGGAAATGTCCATATCTCCTTTAAGTTTTTTTGAAACAGTCTGGGAAGGTATAAAATCTGGAGCACAGTTTCAGCCTGCAACATAGTCTTGTGGAGTCTGAAAAATGGCTCCCAATAGTCACAGATCAAGAAATTTCCTCTAGCTGGGGGTCCTTCAAAAACTAAATCTGGTAGTGAGTAACAGTCCACAGCCAAGTGAGGTGGGAGAAAAGGAGACACCGAGAGCAAATCAGTACAATGCTGGTAGCAGCTTTTTCCCTGGCAGAGGCAAGGTAGGCTGAAAAGCCATCTTTTTTTGGGAGCTGGTTGGTGTGGGGGGAACATTCTAGTTCCTGAAGAGTTAAGAACTGAAAGTAAAAAGGGTTAAATAGGGAGAAATAACAGATTAGGGGTCAGAGAATTAAAGGATAGAAAAGGATTTGTAAAGTGGTAAGCAGTGTGGGGGGAGAAAAGGAAAGGTTATTTATAACAGGGGAAGAACTATATACATTATATAAATTACAGATGGCATTAGACAGACATTGAAGTGGCCAACACATACTAATCAATATGGTAATGAGCACTGTAAAATGAGTTTACACCAAGAAGTATCGTCTAAGGGGTCTTGAGCATCCAGGATTCTTTCCTGAAATCAAACTGAAGTCATGGAAATTATGATATAATAGTAAACTAGCTTGAATTGAAAATAAATTACAATAACATACTCAATGAATGAGCATTGTAGCAAGAGTCTATGATATGCAGTTGCCTATTTCAATGTTATCTGTGGACATAAACATTAGCTTATATAAGCAGGCATAATCAAGTGTATAATTAATCAATTAGAATACTCGTCAAGACATCTTAATGAACACTCTATTTTGAGTCTAACATAATAAAGCACTGCAATATGAAACTAGGGTGAACAACTTATATCTCCAAGAACTACTGTGAACAAAAAGATTAGAGACTTTATGGATATAAAAATTAAGACACTAAAAATTTATAGTGAGAACTGTAATGGAAGTCTTTGGCTTCTAAATGCATTCTGCATCTGTTTCTGTGGATAAAGCATAAGAACATTATTAAAGACCTCTATAAAGAGCAGTTGATTAAACACTTGCTCAATCTATAAAGCTGTATTCGTTGCTGAAGTTCTCTTTGAAGTAGAGAAGAGAATATAAGCTTTTGTGTTTCTTCTCTTCCACTCATTTTCTTCTCTTCTTGCTATACTCTGGGGCCAACAGTGTTTGAGACAACTGCCATTTAGATAATTTTGTTTCTTCTTGCAGTTATTTTAAATACCACATAGTGATATCGTTCTGTATTTATCTTTCTTTTTCTTCTTCTGGCTTCCTTATTTAACATATCTTCTAGTTCTATCCATGTTGCTGCAAATTGCATGATTGCATCATTCCTTATAGCTATGTAGTTTTGCATTATATATATATATATATATATATATATATATATATATATATATGTATCACATCTTCATAATCCACTCTTCTATTGTTGGAGATCTAGGTTGATTCCAAGTTTTAGCTATTGTACGGAATACTACAATGAATTGCAGTGTTCATACATTCTTTTGCATGAATGTTTTTCTGTCCTGGGAATAGATAACCAAAAGGGGGATTGCTGGGTCAAATGACAGCTCAATTTTGAGTTTAGTGAGAATGTTTCATACTGTTTTCTGCTGTATTTAGATCAGGCAGCATTCCCACCAGCAGTGGAGGAGAGTACTGTCACCCCACCCCCATCTTCTGTGTAAATTTACCTAATGGTAAGAACTGTCCATTTCTGGGAGGGGTCTTTGGAAGGTAAGAAAAGGTTTGCCTCAGGGACAGGAGGAGGATTTGGAGGATTGATTGAGAGATTCAGCAAGAGAGAAGGTGCAGGAGAACAGGTAGGATGGAGGGAGAAGAAACATGTTGAATGCAGGGCTGATTATGGATCCAGTGTAAAAGGTTATGATAGAAGCTACATCTGTTCGCTAGGGCCTTGAATAAAGCTGATGTCTCCTGAAACCTGATTGCTGTGCGTCTTTTCCTCACAGCTACCCTGAACCCTCAGACCCAACGGCTGAAGAGAGTGTCAGGTGCGTGGTCCAGGCTGGAGGAGATAGGTCCCTCCATTCATCTCCCATCCATCCATCCCATCACCATCCAGCCCCATCCAGGGCTGTTAAACAACAAGTACCTTTTTCTCCACATCCTTGCCAACAGAAATTGTCCCTAGTATTTTTGATATGCGCCATCCTCACTGGTGTAAAATGATATTTTATTTTTGTCTCATTTGGATTTCTCTAATGATAACTGATGATGAACATTTTTTTTATGTGTCTGTTGGCCATCTATTGGTCTTCCTCAGAGAAGTGCCTATTTATCTCCTTTCCCAATTTTTTGATAAGGCTTATGGGTTTTGTGGAGTTAACCTTTGTGAGTACTTGGTATATCCTAGATATCAATTCTTTATCTGATGTGTTGAGTGAAAAAATTTTCTCCCATTCATTTAGCTGCCTTCTAATTTTAGCCAGTGTATATTTTGCCATACAGATATTTTTCAGTTTAATGTAGTTCCATTTATTTAGGTTTAATGCTACAGCTCTTGCTATTGGCATCCTTTCATCAAAGACTTCTTTGAGGTATAGTCTTGGAGTGTTATGCCTATGTTTCCTCAATGAATGTTTATGGATTTGGGTCTAGTCTCAGGGTTAATTTCACTCTGAATTAACTTTTGTATAAGGTGTGAGATATGGATCAATCTTTAATTCTTATACTTGGATATCCAGTTGTTTCAATACCATTTGTTGAAGAGACTATTTTTATTTTATTTTAAATTATTGGCTCCTTTGTCAAAAATTATTTGACCATTTGCTTGGGAATTTGTCACTGGATATTGCATTCTGACCCATTGGTCTGAAAGTCTTTGTTCCAATACCATGCTGTTTTGATCACTATGGCTTTGTAGTAAAGCTTCAAATTAGGTAATGAGATGCCTCCCAGTTTCTTGTTTTTCAATTTGAATTTGACTTATCTAAGTTTTTTATGGTTCCACACAAATTTTATAATTGATTGTTCCAAGTCCTTGAAGAATGTTGTCTGAATTTGAATAGAGATTGCATTGAATCTATATAGTAATTTATGTTAGATGGTCATTTGGATGATAATGATTTTTCCAACCCATGAGCATGGAATATTCTTCCATTTCCTTAGGTCCTCTTCAATTTTTTTCTGAAGTGTTTTGAAATACTTTTGATTTATGTCTCTTATTTCTTTTTTTTTTTTTTTGGTTTTTCGGGCCACACCCGTTAGATGCTCAGGGGTTACTCCTGGCTACATGCTCAGAAATTGCCCCAGGCTTGGGGGGACCATATGGGACACCGGGGGATCGAACCGTGGTCCTTTCCTTGGCTAGCGCTTGCAAGGCAGACACCTTACCTCTAGCGCCACCTCGCCGGCCCCTCTTATTTCTCTTGTTAGGTTGATTCCTAGGATTTTGATTGTTTTGGAAGCTATTTTAAATGGTGTAGACTCTGATATCTTTCTTCTCTGAGTTGTTAATTGTATAAAGGAATGCAACTGTCTTTTCTGTATTGACTTTGTAGGATGTTGTCTGCAGATAGAGATAGTTTGACTTCCTCTTTTCCAAAATGGATTCCTTTGATTTCCTTCTCTTGTATGATTGTTATTGCTAGGTCTTCTAATATTATGTTGAATGAGTTTCCTAATCTATCCTGCTACACTGTGCCTTTTGATAGTAGGTTTTAGTCCATTGACATTTAAAGGAAACTATTGACAGAAAAAACTGTTGTGCCAATATATTATGTAGGATTGCTGTTGTTATAATTGGGAATTTTGTTTATGTAATTTCTCTTTGAGTAGTTTGATTAGCATGAATATTATGAGTTCTTTTATTATTCTAGAATGAATCTTCCCTCCCATGTAAATGAGAGATTTTCTGGGTAGTGGACTCTAGGTTGAAAATTTCTTTTATTCAGTCATTCCACTCATTTTTTGCCTGGATTGTTTCAAATGGAAGATCAGATTTAATTCTTATGTTCTTTTCTTTATACTTTAAATTTGAGATTATTTTTTATACTTTATATTATTCTTTATACTTTATAAGTGAGATTATTCTTTATATTTGAGATATTTTTATTCTCCCTAATTGAATTAAAGTGCCCATTTATCTCATTGTTTTTTTGCCACTTGGATTTGATGTTGTTCTGTTAGGGTCTATTTGGCTTGGCACTTTTTTTTTTTTTTTTTTTTGTAGAGCAGCCTCTTTCAAGTTCTTTGCTATTATCTCCCTCACTACCTGTTCTTCTCCTTTCCCTTTTTTCTCCCCTTTTGGTATTCCTATAATTTGAAGATTATTTCTTTTGTCTTTTTTCATTAAGTACCTTAAGTTTTCTGATGCTTTATCTCTCATTTCTTTTTTGACCTCTTTATCACTGTTGGCTTGTAATTTGTCTTCAAGTTTATCTGTGTGATTTGCTACCTGTGTAATTCTAGTACTATGGCTTGCTAACATGTTTATAGTTCTTTCAGCTCCATTTCTATGGATTCTATTATC
Organism: Suncus etruscus; assembly: GCF_024139225.1. Lineage (NCBI taxonomy): Eukaryota > Metazoa > Chordata > Mammalia > Eulipotyphla > Soricidae > Suncus > Suncus etruscus. Next base: position 81,196,302 of record NC_064859.1, read on the forward strand.
TTCTGAATGAGTTCTCCTTTGAGTTGGTTGAATTGTTCATCTCTAGATCTCTTAATTTTATAGACTAGTGACTCTTTGAATTTTATTGATAAAACTTTAAATGTTGTTTTTAGGTCCTTATATATAAGGCTAAGATGTTTTGGTAGAGTTGGAAATTCGCCAGGATTTCTCTTCATATCCCCAATGTAGCTTCTCCATTGTTCTTTGCATTTAGTGGTTTGGAATGCTCGAGTATCAGGGTGTTTAAGAAAGTGAAAGTGATCTGGTTGGGTTTTTGTGTTTATTTTTGGCTCATACCCAGTGACACTCAGGGGTTACTCCTGCCTATGCACTCAGAAATTGCTCCTGGCTTAGGGGACCATATGGGACACTGGGGGATGGAACCACAGACTGGCCTAGGTTAGCAACCCTCTATTGCAAACCCCTATTGCTTTGCCACCACTCCGGCCTCCAGAAAGTGATCTGTTGAACTGTTTGTATAAAAGGTGACTAGAGGGCCTGAAAAGATAGCACAGCAGCGTTTACCTTGCAAGCAGCCGATCCAGGACCAAAGGTGGTTGGTTCGAATCCTGGTGTCCCATATGGTCCCCCGTGCCTGCCAGGAACTATTTCTGAGCAGACAGCCAGGAGTAACCCCTGAGCACTGCCGGGTGTGTCCCAAAAACCAAAATAAATAAATAAATAAATAAATAAATAAATAAATAAATAAATAAATAAAAAAAAAATGTTGACTAGAGGTATATCTGCTTTAGAGGTTATTTTCTAAACAAGCGAAGTTATCTAAGTATGATAAAAAATATTTCAAACTGTTTATTCAGCTGGGTTTTGAGCTTTATATTTTCTTTCTTTTTTTTTTTTTTTTTTGGTTTTTGGTCCACACCCGGTGATGCTCAGGGGTTACTCCTGGCTATCTGCTCAGAAATAGCTCCTGGCAGGCACGGGGGACCATATGGGACACCGGGATTTGAACCAACCACCTTAGGTCCTGGATTGGCTGCTTGCAAGGCAAACACCACTGTGCTATCTCTCCGGGCCCAGCTTTATATTTTCTAAGAGAAAGAATTGCTAGCTCCAATCTGCCTGGAACTATATGATACAAATTGGAATGTCTTGAATGGGAAAACAAGGGTTGATGAGAGGGAGTAGAGGCTCCCTATTCCTGTCCAGACACAAACCTAAAATGGCCTAAGGAGCCAGAAGATCAGGACTGGTGGTGAAACATTGAAGGAGGCTGAGGGAATACCCACAGTCCTGGTTGCATTTCATGGAAGGGATTGGAAGTTCCCTGTTCCGGCTCAAAGACAGACCTGAAATGGCCATAGAAGACAGATGATCAGGACTGGCCTGCTTTCAACTTTTGATAAAGCTCTTCTTACTCTAAGCTGAAAGCTGCATACTTCAGGCTTACCACCCCTTAAATATTTCATAGCAGACTAGCCGGAAATTAATATTTAATCACAGCCTCCTTGGCACTTAAATATTTAATCACTGACGTGGCTGATGAGTAATGAATCAGCACCCTTGAAATATTTTGGTCTCTGGTGCTCATCTTCAGTGATCTGTATGATCCTGGTCTCAAAGGGCAAAGGAACCATTGGTAGCATTTATTTCGTCATCAAGTGGAAATAAGGTATAAAGGTTCAAAAAGCTGATTTTGGTGACAATCTGACTGAATTAGAGAGTCTCATTCTGACTGTGAATAACAGCAGTTTTGAAAAGTTTAAAGGCATAAATTTGAACATTTGATTCCATCCTAGGAAAGGACAAGCTCTGTGTGTGTGTGGAAGGTGACTCCTTAGCATAGAGTAGGCACTGGTTTTTAGGAAAAAGTTAGAATTTTTAGGCTGAGAATAGTCAGTATGGAAAAGAGGAATGAACAACGGATGTTGGAAGGACTCATCAAATTTCATATTTAAAGAGTAACCATGGTAAACATTTCTTGAGTTAAAATTTAAAGAAACTGTTGGTGTCCCTCGGTAGAAGGAAGGGCAACTTGGTCGTCAGAATGTAGGGTGTTTTGAGAATTCAGAACTCATTTCTTAACTGTGGTTGAAACTTGTCTTTGCTACTTAACAGCCAGTGTTCCATTTCTTCTTTATTACTAAAAGAACCCTGAATTTGCTTGGAGGATCACCTTTCCATGGGGTTGGATGGGGCAATCATTCATTCTTCATTCAGGGAAAATGATGTTAAATTTAAAGTGGCCATAGATATTAAATCTTTTTTGTCATCCCTTTAGTTACAGATTCAGAAAGCAACCTTAATCAATATAGTAGGGAGGAGAAACTGGGGATGTTGGAAAGCTTTGGAGAAAAATAATCCTCACACATAGAAAGAAGCACAGGAAGAGGGACAATATGTCTGCCTTTGGATATGTTATGTGAAGTGGTGAGGTAGTTATCTTTCTATCATAAAAGGACAGACTGGAAATCAACATTGAAGATGGGAGAAAAGAAAGATGGAAGTCACCGATCATTATGCAACTAAGTTAACTAGCTCAGAATCTAGTCCATTGTTAGTCTTCTTATTTTATGTTTAAGCTATTTTTAACTAAATACTTTGCTATTTATTACCTATGGCTTTCTTAAAAGTTTACCTTGTGAATAGAGACACATTGTCATCACTTGGGAAGATAAAGATGAAATATAAATGATAGGTAAATTAAATATAAGACTATAACGAGAAAATTTTCATATCCATTAAATTGACTAGGAAGTCAAGGCTGACATAAGCTGGCCTTTGGGAAGATATAGTACCCAGAAACCTCTTGTTAAGCTGTCAGTAAAAAAAAAAAATTAACTTGCTCTACATCTTCAGGAAGCAAAGGTTAGCATCTATTAAAGCAGAAAATGCAAAATCCTTGATGCAGTTCTACTTTTTAGTTAAGAACTAGAGATATTCTTACATGCCTAATAATGCTCACAACAGTTTTCCTTCTAAATAACAGAGGATGTTAGAAATTAATCTTTTTTTGGGGAAGCCACACTGGGTGATGCTCAGGGGTCACTCCTGGCTACGCACTTGGGGGAACCATATAAGACACCGGGGATTGAACCCAGGTCTGTCCTGTGTCAGTCACGTGCAAGGTAACTCCCCTACTGCTGTGCTATTGCTCCAGCTCCTAGAAATTAATATTAATAATCATTAGTTTGAAAATAAATAGATCAATTTCAAACTTTTGTTCAATAAATAAATTACAATTACATGTATGACATGATCAGCTGCTAATATAATTTGTTTTGTTTTGGAGCCATTCTTGGGGATATTCATGAGTCTATGATCAGGAGTGAATCCCTAGCAGTGCTTGGGATATCATATGTAGTATCAGAGACTGAACTGGGACCAGTAGCATACAAGGCAAGGGCCTTCTTCCTGTTCTCTCTGACCTGACAAATAATTTTTGAGTGAACAAATAAATAACTTTCAGAAAGACATGTCAAGTCTCAGACTATTTATAGAAAGTTAAAGATCATGTGAACAATATGATATACTAAAATGTAATGAAATGGATTGGCATAATAATCATATTTAATAAGGCAACTTCATTTAAGGAAAGAGAAAAAAAGAAGGATGGAGAACTTCGATTAAATTCAAATGATTTTTCTTTTTCTCTTCTGTGTGTGTGTGTGTGTGTGTGTGTGTGTGTGTGTGTGTGGTCACACCTGGCAGCACTCAGGGGTTACTCCTGGCTCTAAGCTCAGAAATCGCTCCTGGCAGGCTCCAGGGACCATATGGGATGCTGGGATTTGAACCACTATCCTTCTGCATGCAAGGCATGCACCGCCCTATCTCCATGCTATCTCTTCAGCCCCATGATTTTTCTTCTTAACCAAAATGTGACCAGATGCAGGGGAGGGTCACTTTGTTATCATCTATGATAGCTTAGATGTCTGAAATACTTTATTAAAAATAATTGAGACTGAAATTTTGGGCCAGATACAATAGGACAAAATCTGATATAGATGACTATAAAGTCCTAAATTAGATCCCCTAAGTAATCTTATTAAACTTGATAATTGATATTTGGATTAATAATAGTTTATAAGGCTGGTGACATAGTACAACAGGTAGGGGGCTTGCCTTAAATGTGACTGATTCAGATTCAATTCCCGGCTTCCCATATGGTTCCTGGAATACTGCCAAAGTGATCCAGGGGTAAGTCCTGAGTACCACCAGGTGTAGCCCCAAATCAAACAAAATAATACTTTATAGAAAACAACCAGAAAATATTTTATTTGATTACTGAATTATGTTCAGGCCTTAATGTGTCAAACCACAGAGATTCTTATTTGAGTCAAAGAACATAGAAATAAATTATTTGTAAAATATAGTAGCTTAAAACAATTTAAGGAGTGCTTGGGGAAGAGAGTATAAAGGAGCAACAGCTAGTCTGTCCCATCTCTTTACCTCTTGGATGAGTTGTTATGGTTCATGGTTCATGTAATTTTTAAATTTATAAACTTGAGTTATTTCAATAGAATTACTGTAATGACTTTACTTTTAAATTTTTATTTGTTTTTTTTCCCCCTTTCCTTTGTGATCATTGTAGCAGTGAGCTGATGCCTTTCACTTTAGCTGTGTGCTCAACTGGTATAAAGCTCCCAGCCATTTTGCTTGCACATCTTTTAGTGGTAGTGTTTTCACACATCAATAGCACAAATAGCACACTTGCAGCACTGGAGGTTTCAGGTAGTAGAAGTGTCAGGGTTGTACATAACATATGGGGGTGGTACTGGGAACTAAAAGACATGTTTTCAAGGAAGGCACTTTTTAACCACTGAGCTATTCCCAAGGCTCTGATAAATTTATTTTTCTTCTTTTTCTTTTGTTTTGATCATATCCAGTGATGCTCAGGGTTTACACCTGGCTCTGTGTATAGGGATCACTTTTGAGAGTGCTTAGGGTACCATATGGGGTGCCAGGAATTGAAACAGGGTCAGCTGCTTGTAAGGCAAATGCTCTACCGATTGTATTATCTCTCTGTTTATGGGATGACAACTTTCAAGAGAGAAATCCAGATTTATTTCACATTGCTCATACTTTACCTAGAGAATTATGTTCAGGCCTCAATGTGTTAAACCACAGAGACTCTTATTTCAATCAAAGAACATAGAAGTGAATTATTTGTAAAAAAAAAATAGTGGCTTAAAACAATATAAGGAGTGCTTGGGGAAGAGAGGGTATAGGAGCAACATCTAGTCTGTCCCCTCTCTTTACCTCTTGGATGAGTTGTTATGGAACAGAAGGATAAAGTAGGTCATATAGACCTGGAAGGCAGAGGCACCTGGTTATTGGAAGGAATTGAGCACAAGCACTAATTAAGGGATACTACTCAGTGGTTCTGTCTAATGTTAGAAGTATCTTGTGAGGATTGATGGCTTATCACTTAGAAAGTCAAGAAGATTTTGTGATTGGGTAGGAATGCCAGTACCAGAAAAAAGACTGAATTGTACCAGCTCTGAGACCTCTAGGGACAGAAACACAACACAGCTATTATTCTTGGAAGATGCTAGCAGGTTGTGCAACCAGAAAAGAAAGTTATGGGTATACCAAGGAGAGAGGTCCTGAAAGTGTTTCTAAAACTGGTTTGAGCATCCTACTGTGTTCCCTCTATGATCTAATGTTGGACAAGCCTGATCAACATTTCTGCCATATTTGACAAAGGTCTGGGTCTGGCGCATCAATCTTTGGTCTTTCTACTTCATAAGAGGAGGGGGGAAATGTCTTTGATACCAGAATACAGGTAGAAAGATAAGAAGGAAGCACTCTTCACAGATTGATATAAATCTGCTTCTTTGTCAACCAAATGTTTTCTATGGGTGGCATTTTTATTTCATACTTCTCACAAAACCTTAAGTATAGTTTTGTTTCACTGTTTGAATCAGATCTTAGCAGTCTGTACAGTTATAAATAGATTGAGAAAAAGTCTTTAGAAAAAAAAAAGAATTAGTGAATGGTCCTCCCCTGGGGAAGTGGGGACTGTGATCAAAGGAAATACCTTTGATCCAGTAGAACCTTCTCAAAAGTCAAGGAGGGCTTTGTTCTCAAAAGGAAGATGTATCTTCTTTTATCACAGGCACATTTGTTTGTCAGCATTCTGGCCTACTTCTCTGCTCAAGGGCACCAGACTTTTCCTCTAGTTAGGAATCTTGGGGTTAACAGCTGGGGATTGGAGACCTATCAGAAGAAGCAGGATAGGTATCTATCCAAATTGAGTGATTTTAAACAACCACATCTATTATCTTCAACAGTTCCTGAATGTCAGGAACTGGTTTTGGCTTACTTGGTGGTTCTGGCGCCGGATCACTCATGAAATTGCAGTCAAACTGGAATTCAAGTCTGCAAGTTTGGAAGGGTCTGAGAATGTGTTTCCAATCTCTCTCACATGGCTCTTGGCAGGAGACCCGAGTTGTCATAATTCGAGTCTCTCCAGAGGGTGGCTGATGACACTGCTTCCCTCAAAGCAAGGGATCCAAGAGCAAGAGAGCAATAGAGGGACTTTGCAAGCAAGGAAACTGTACTTACTGCCCGAGATGACTGAATCTTGGAAGGGACAGGCCATTACTCCTGCCATCTGCAGTCACACATACACGTCCGGGTTGGTTCGCAGCACAGCATGTTAATACTGGGAGCAGGGCTGGCTGGAAGTTGTAATTCTAATTGCAGACACAAAAATCTAAATGAGCTCCACATAGATCCATATCTGGGTCTATGGAATGTTAATAACTTATTCATTCAACGGGCTCTTATTAAGCACTTTCTTTGTGCCAGTCTCTGTTCTAGGTGCTGAAAATACCGTGATGAACATGATCTTCAGATTTTCTGCTTTCAGAGATTTTAGATTTTTTTAGTGAGAGAGACATTAAATGAGCAAAGCCAGAAATAAAAGAGCACTAAGTGCTGTAAAGAAAATAGTGATGCAGGGAAGACACATCTGTGTGAATTGTTTAGTTCCAGCCAATTTTTCCTCCCATCAATCTTTGGGGTAAAGATATCAATCATCCCATTTTCCTGGCAAGAAAGTCAAGTCTCAGAGTTGATAGGATTATTCCAGTTAGTGAGATGCTGTGTTGACCTTATTTTGGAGCATAGGATAACCACTTTGTGGGTCTTACTTTCCTATAATAAGAGGCACTGGGAATTAGGTCTTTTCTTTCTACAATCAATTCCTTCCTCCTCCCTCCCTCCTTTTCTCCCTCCCTTCCTCTCTCCCTCTCTTCTTCCCTCCTTTCCTTCCTCCCTCCCTTTCTTCTTTCCTTTCTCCCTCCTTCCCTTCCTCCCTCTCTCCCTCCCTCTCTCCCTCCCTTCCTCCCTCTCTTCTCCCCTCTCTTCCTTCTTCCCTTCTTCTCTCCCTTCCTCTCTCCCTCCCTCCCTCCTCCCTCCTTCCTCCCTCCCTCCCTTCCTTCTTCCTTCCTTCCTTCCTTCCTCCTTCTTCCTTCCTTCCTTCCTTCCTTCCTTCCTTCCTTCCTTCCTTCCTTCCTTCCTTCCTTCCTTCCTTCCTTCCTCCCTCCCTCCTTTCTTCTCTCCTTCTTTCCTCCCTCACTTCCTTTCTTCCTACTTCTCTCCCTCCCTCCTTCTCTTTCTTTCTTTCCACCCTCCCCCTTCCTTTCCTTCCCTCTCTCTCCTTCCCTCCCTCCCTTCCTCCCTCCTTTCTTCCCTCCCTCCTTTCCTCCCTCACTTCCTTTCTTTCTACTTCCCTCCCTCCCTCCCTCCTTCTCTTTCTTCCTTTCCGCCCTCCCCTTCCTTCCTTCCCTCCCTCCCTCCCTCCATCCCTTCCTTCCTTCCTTCCTTCCTTCCTTCCTTCCTTCCTTCCTTCCTTCCTTCCTTCCTTCCTCCCTCCCTCCCTTCTTCTGTGAGGCTCAGGGATTACTTTTAGCTCTGCACTCAAGAAACACTCCTGGTGGGTTAAGGAGACCATATAAAATCCTGGGATTTGAGTGTAGTAAGGCAAGTGCCTGACCCACTGTACTATCACTCCAGTTCCCAGACCAGCATTTCTTTTTTAATTGTTTTTATTTGGGGGGCACACTAGGCAGTGCTCAGGGTTTACTTCTGGTTCTGCACTCAGAATTACTCCTAATGGTGCATGGATGGTTATATGGGATGCTAGGGATCAAACCCAGGTTGGCCACATGCAAGTCAAGCAACCTACACCTGTACTATCACTATGGCCCCAAGACCAGCATTTCTTAAGGTCTCCTGTGTGACCCCAAAATATTCTAAGGGTGCATATGTAAAAGTCAAATAATGGGAATCATGGAAAGAGGCCAGGGGCCAACAGGTAGGATATCATGGGTGGGGTACAGGTAGTAAAGAAGGCTGTAAGGAAGCCATCAATGGATGAAGATGAAGAAATCTTGATTTCAATGGATGAAGGTGGAGAAGTCTTGATTTCAAACTCTACCTTGTGAATAATTTCTATTCCCTGAGTCTGACATTGCCTCCTTGAAGGTAGGCTCTGTGCTCTCTTAGTCTCTGGACTATTGGACTATAATGTGGCTGGATTACACATATACTATAATGTGGCTGGATTCCAGTTCTTTCCATTTGAATTGTTGGAATTAGTCTCCCTGTGTGCAAGATCATTCCGTGGGCATTTTGCTGGTTATTTCCACTGAACATTGGAGCCCATGTGAAGAAAATATCAACCTGTTTCATTTTCAACAAGAGCACTTGGAAAAAGATTTGCTGGCTGTTTGTCAGTTTAAGTACTCAAAACTAGAGCACTTTCACATTTCTGAGTCACAGTCTTTCCAAACAGACTCATGAAGTGGGGCTTGTTGACCAATTTTACAGAGAGCTAGAGAAAGACAGACACAGAAAGCTCCATTTATGAGTTATGTGGCCTACACAAGAGGAGCCAGAGTGTTCTGATTATACCACGTTAAGTGTCACTCTTGTTGCTCCCTACTTGTCCCCAGATTCACTTCTTCAAAAGCAAAGTTTATGAGATCTGATTTTGAGTATTGCTCCTCAAACTCATATACAAATTCATAGGTATTAGGGAATCTCACTTGTCAATTCTGATTCTATAAGTCTGAAGTGGGGGTATACGTATTCATTTTTACCCATCTCTAAGGAATGTCTATGAGATGCTCATGGACCATAATTATTGTACCTTAAGGGCCAACTCTCCTGTTCTCATACATCAGAACTGACTCATCCCTGAAACTACAGATTCCAGATCCCTGCAACCCAGAACACTCCCTGATGCTCCCGCCGGAAGTGCTGCTTTGTCCCTGAGAACCATCTCCCAGCTCTGCTCTCCTGTGAGAGTACTTGTGATATACTTTCATCAGCTGTAATGCTTCTCAATGGGCATGGCTCACTCTGAGCTCACTGTCTTAATTCTTTATTTCTTTCCTGTTGGGACTCTTCACTAGCATACCATGACATCAACGAGGCCGTGCTCTCGGGCTATTGGGTCTCGAAGTTGAAGCTGATAAGATAGCTGATAGTCACTGAGCCTCAAGTCTTTGTCTAATTTCCATGGTTGGCAAATCTTAGGTTGGTTTCTGCTGACCTTTACTGCGGGGGGGGGAAAATCTCTTCTAGAAAACAGAAGAGCTAGACATATGTTGAACTTCTTATTGTACTAGTCTCTGAGCTGTAGCAGATACAAGTTTCTCGAGAGAGTAAGGACCAGTGGGTATTCCTTTCTAAATCCTCATTATCTAGAACATGTAGAGATACTCAATCAATTCTCAAGTGTTAGCAGTGCTTGGCTATGTATCTACATAAATAAATAAATAAATAAAAGAAAATCTTAAGAACACAATCATAGAGAATCCCAGTCATTTGGGGGTGTTTGAGAGTATAGAATAAGGCAACCTTCTAGGTGAGGAAGTTCCTTATTCCTTTTTTACTGGACAGATGGGCACACAGATGCTCTGAGGAGTTCATTAACCCCACTCTGACATTTCTGCAGTCCTGGCTTTGTCTTAGAGTGGATCTTGGAACACATCCAAAATATACTTAGGCACTTCTCTAAGAGAAAAGCTTTTACACTTCAGAAGCATGCACACACACACACACACACACACACACACACACACACACACATTCTTAATTTGAGGTTAAATTTTTCGGCCCTAATTAGCTGCATCTTTGAGCTTCAAGAGCTAGTTTTACTGTGGTTATTAACGAGGCCAATCTCTGATCACCGGCCCTTTTCAAAAGCATTCCAGTCTGCTAAACAGTGGCCTTTCATGATTTACAAGTTTGGAATCTTTGAGAGTTTTCAACAATTAAGGTGCTAACTTTTCGCACTTGCCTGGTCTCCAAGCTCCTTAATCACAAAACCTGAAAATTGGTCTGTGGTGTGCAGATCTGGGTGCCCCTGCAGGTGGCCTCGAGATGCTGTGGGCTCCAGTGAACTCCTCTAGTCCAGAGGGCATAGTTTCCAGAGAGGATGTTGGCAGGATGTTGTTGGCACTGCTCACCAGCATGAGGCCAGCACCAAGTGAAGATGAAGTAATGGCCCTGAGAGAGTACCATTACATAGTGATGCCAGAGGCACCAGAGTAAACAGGGTCTTCCTGTTACTTAGCATGTCACTACTTTCAAAGTACTTGCAGCTTTGAAAGCTCACTTGATCTTTGCAGCAAGGCTGTGTGGTGTACTGACAAATGCTTTTATTACCGTCTGGATAAACTAATGATCAGAGAGGTGAATAGCTTATCTGAGAATGTACAGGTTAGGTGCAGAATAGGAATTTAATTAAGGCTTTCTGTTCCTAGACTGTTTCCAAAGATGAGCCAACTCTTCAATCTAGAAATAGACTTCTTGCAGAGAGAATTAAAAAAAAAATGGCTTCCCTGTTCTCTGTACAGATCAACATCCTACATCTTACATGAGGAAGACATTTATGCATTTATGCATCTGTGGCCCTATATGGTTTAAGAATGAATCTGCGGGACCCGGAGAGATAGCACAGCGGTGTTTGCCTTGCAAGCAGCCGATCCAGGACCAAAGGTGGTTGGTTCGAATTCCAGTGTCCCATATGGTCCCCCGTGCCTGCCAGGAGCTATTTCTGAGCAGATAGCCAGGAGTAACCCCTGAGCACCTCCGGGTGTAGCCCAAAAACCATAAAAAAAAAAAGAATGAATCTGCACAGCACCCACAAAAATGTAAATATTGGTCACTCAGTGTTTTAAGGCATTTTTTTCTCCTAAAGAGAAAAGGCATTATTATGATTAGTTTGAAAACAAAAAATTTAGGTGACAATGCAGTAGAGTTGTGAAGCTTTTGCGCATTCTGGCTATAATGTTGACCAAGGTCTACACGTGTTGTGTTCATACATGTTTTAACTGGGTCTGCCCTCCTGGCTGAAGGGTTCCAACATCTTTTGTTCCAAAGTTTGCACATACCTGACAGCAGTATACTAGAGAACATTCGCTCAATAGCAAAGCTACAGAATGCTCTGAACAGTGAGGCCTGACAGTGCTCCTATGTACAGTGCTCAGTATGTAGGGGGTAGTGTTAGATTTCAGGCTTTACAAGGAAGGTGCTTTTGCATTAAACCATTTGGAAATTTAACTTAATTTATTTTAGTATTATGTGGCTTTATTTTTATCTTTAATTAAATATGTTACAAAGTTATTCAAAATACATCTAACTTGAATTCTTAACATCTACTCAAAACTGCCTCTTAATGTTCTTTATTGTCTACCTATTGCTCACCAACCTAGCTAGTCTAAATCTCCATGGCTTTCTTCCTAGGCCCCTGAGCAATGGCCCCCAAAGTCCAACCACTTCTCTTGTCTTCAATTCTCTGTTCTCCACACAGCAGCTTGGTTAAACTCTTTGGTTTTTGGGCACACCCAGTGATGCTCAGGGGTTACTCTTGGCTATGCGCTCAGAAATCGCTCCTATCTTGGGGTACCATATGGGATGCTGGGAGATCAAACCAAGGTTCATCCTAGGCTAGATGCCTAGTATGCAAGGCAGTATGCAAGGCTTAACGCTTGCGCCACGGCTCCAGTCCCTTGGTTAAACTCTAAGTCATGTTTGCTTTAAAACTGTCAATGATTCGAGAAGAAAACCCCAGTCATGTGCATGCCAGCTTTTTCCATCTGGCTAGCTTACCTCCTGCCTTTTAACCCTCTGCCAACTGTACCTACACTGCTGGCCTACTTATCACTCCTGGAACAGCCCCATTTCATTCCCATTTCTGGCTTTCATTGTTCTTGTGTGATCTTGCCTAACATTACCGCAGGGCTTGGTCCTTTTTTTCCTTCAGATTTCCACAGTCTTTTCCCAATGGCCTGCTCATGTTCTCTGCAAAAATTCCTCATCTTTTGTCCCAGGTACAGTTATCTGACCATCTTCTTTTTCTTTAGACAGCACTGATCCTCACGGAAAAAATTTTCTCTTCATTGTCTTTTTTCTCTCACTAGAACGTAAACTGTGAGGAACCAAGAAAATGGTTTTGTTTTATTCACTTTGGAATCACTAGCATCTGCCTCTTAGTCATCTAAATCATTAATCCAAAACACATTTTCAACTGTCTCAGTGCTTGACTTTGCAGCACCTTTGAAGGTGATTAGTTATACCCTCTGGAAGCCCTCTCTTAAGGCACTGTGATGTACAAAGCTGCGTATAGTCAAATTTCAGGCATACAATGTTCCAATACCAATTCCACCACCAATGCCAACTTCTTTGGCCAAGATGTCCCAAGTTTCTCACCCCAAAGCCTACTTGCTTGAAAGGCATATTTTTAAGTTTATTGGTTGTGCTTTGGATCTCACAATTTGTTTCCCTTGCCTCTGTGGTTCAGATATATAGATATACCACACCTCTACATGTCAATGTATCTGAGGCATCTAGCCCTGTTACATCCACCTCTTCTTACTTCCCTGCTTGATTTCTTTCCCTCCCTATCCTCAATTAAGCCTCTTCTTTCTTAGATATTATCTCCATATTCCTATAAGTTTTATCAACAATTCCACACTGATCATCACCCTGATTTTAAAAGCCAAATGTTCAGTTGTTCATATGGTATTTATTTATATGGGGATGATACAAAAATACTCCAGATTTATATGAAAACACAGCTCAGTAGTGCTCTCCTAGATCTAGGTTTTATAGAGGACTTCTATCTCATTATATCATTTGAAAAGCCCTAAATTTCAAAATTTTCCATGACTATTTTTTTCTCTCTCCCTAACCAACCAATCACTGAATCCTATACTTTGAATTTTGACCATATCTCTAGAATTTGTCCATTTACAACTAATTTCCCTGCCATCTCTTTTGCTATAAGTTAATTACATACGTTACTCATTCCCTGTCACCTTCAAATACACTTTCTACATTATTTTTGGGGGACAACTTATTATAAGCCAGATTTAAATGAAAAAAAAAAAGAATAGATATATACACATATATATGTTGATATAATGGGTTCAAGGATGTAATGGTTTATTTTTTTCTAAGTCTTTGGGTCAAATCTAGTGATTCTCAGGGCTTACTTCTAGTTCTAAATTCAGGGATCATACCACGCAGTGTTAGGGGTATCATATGGGATTCCAAGGATCAAATCTCAGGCCAGGCACATGCAAGGCAAGTGCTTTACCACTTTACTATCTTTCCAGTCCATAAGTATAATTTTATGTTTCTATATCAACCTATCTCTAAAGTGTTGGTATCCACAGTCTACTGAATCTCTTTATCCTTTTAACCCACTTCCCCTTTGGGGACCTCAGTTTTTGGGTCAGTGTCTACGGCTTTATTTTTACGGATCATTGTATATTCCCTTGATTTATTTATTTATTTATTTATGTACCATATGAGCTAGATCATCTAATATTTTCATGCTTCTTCTGGATTATTTTGCTTAGTATGGCAGCAAAGTTGTTTTATTTTAACAGCCAAGTAGTATTTCACTGGATATACATACCACATATTCAATATTCAATTGTTTCTTATTGGGCATTTGGGTTATTTCTAAATATTGAGCATGTATTTCTTTTTTTTATTTCTATTTTTGGACTACATCCAGTAGGCTCAGGGCTTACTTCTGGCTCTGTACTCAGGGATCACTTCTGAGAGGTTCAGGGGACCATAGGGGGTGCCAGGGAATAATCTCAGTTCAGCTGCATACAGGCAAATTCTGAGTACTCACTCTCTAGTCCCACTCTCTAGTCCCTAAGATTTCTTTAAACAACTTTTCTGCCTGACTTCTTCAATGCTGACTCACCATTTTTAGAGTGGGGACCCCATTATTTTTATATCTTAGGAGGCTTTGCTTAATATCCATTTAGTTAATGTTACCCCTGAAACTTATTCAGTTTCTTTTAACTCCATCTTTCATTCCAATATTGATGGCTTGGGATTACTTCCTTAAAAGTGTTGTTATTAACATTTCCTCCCTTCTTCAAGAAATCGTATCAAATTCCCTTGGATTCTTATTGGTATACAATGCCAATTTCTGAACTAATTATTTCCCTTGTGGAACGTCATGTAATGCCTAGATAGAGACTCAATGATCAGAATGGGTGGCTGTCACAAAGAGGATGGGGTACTTTACTTGGGTTGAAATAACAGAATTCATGGGTAAGGTAATTCTTTTTCTTGTACCTTACACACATAAACTAACCCTGAGCTTCTTCAGTCTTGAGGGGTCAAAGAAAGAAACTAGTTGAGGCAATCACAGAACTAAGTACACTAACTTCTGTGTCCTTTTATGTAAGTCAGCCTTCTTATTGGAAACTGCAGAAACATCACCTAGGACATCATCCATATACTTTTCCTGCACACTCTCCATTGAATGCTTCCCAAATTTTTCAGACTCCTTTGAGTTCCCCATCACCATTTCCATGAGGAGTTACTTCTGCATTACTCTGACATTAGTAACCTCCTCTTATTCTCAGAAGGAAGATAAGCACACAACTCTGAAGGAAAGGTGTGTTCTTTGACCAGAGCGGTCTTCAGTGACTAGCTTAGCATTCTGTCCATCATAGGTGCTTATTCAAAATGTGTTAAATTGATTAAAATAATTAATAAAATTTGCACATTATAGAAAAGTAAGCACAAATAACTAGTTTTCTTTTTTTTTTTAATTTTTATTTTTAATTATGAGAACAAGGGTGCAAAGAAAGAGGACAAGGTAAAGTTACAGTGGAAGGACAATCATCCATAACATAATTCTCAGAAGTCTCCTTGCTGATATCTTAACTTTGAAATTTCAGCCAAAGAACATTAAGATAAATAAGACAGAATCCATGTACAATTACTTTGTCCCTCAAGTCCCCAGATTGTAACACATTATAATATTTCTTAACAGTACACATGGCAATCTAAAGCCATAAAACTTACGTAACTCCTTAAACATTACAGGCATAGTATTTTCTTACATTTCCATATACATGCATATTAGCTTAAGTTAACCTCAAAATTTAAGTGAGTTCTTTTTAAGGATTAGAGTCAACGGAGCACAGTAAAAATGGTGTTAGAGTGGCAATTGTTGTTTGCATAGGCCCACCAAAATATGAGGGACATGGAAAGAAATAACGTTGGCCTAAGTACAAAGAGACCAGACCCCTGAAGTTTCCTGGCACAAGACCAAGTCTAGGCTCCAGGCAAGCTAGATCGTCCAATCCAAGACATTGTCTGTAGTGCCAACACACTTTTATTTTTCACAGACTCTGTTGTTGGTATAATGTTTCTATATTAAAGATCCTGGAATCTGCATATCTTACATTGAAGTCAGGATATGGAGCATCCTCTCCTTTCGCCTCACAGTCAAAGGGCAATGCAGGGAGCCCTGTCCTGTAAGCAGGTCATTGTTGTTGTTAAGTCTTCTCAGTGTTAAGGGAAGTCTCTTTTGAGCAGGTCGAAGTCTGAGCAGTGTAGGTCTTCCTTGGTAGAGGATTGCTTCCAGGTGATGTTATAGACCAGCCTGGATGTTTCGTGGATGGCTTTCCTGGTTCAGGGGAGAATGGAATATGTCCTTTCTTCTGAGGTCTGTGCCAGGTCAAATAACTAGTTTTCAATCACTTTATCTCAGTCCTGTTTTCCAACAATTAGAAATGCTAATAATTTCTTTAAATTTCTCTCACTTCTTATATATTGTGTCTATACATATTTAAAAATTTGATCCATCCATCCACCCACCCATCCATCCAGTTTAGTCTTTTCATTTGAAATTATGAATCAATAAATTCATGGAACCATTTCCATGCAAATTGATCTGTGAAATTTCTACTTTTGATTACTTATTTATCACCTATTTTTATAAGTTTTTATAAGTTTACTGCGATGAACATCTATTTGCATCAATTAATGACTATATTTTAGATTAGTTATTGTATTATATTGGGAGTAAAGTTTTATGGAATCTTAAATGTTTTTTCTGCAAAAGTTATCTATGATGCTGTCAAAAGAAGTATCCGAAAAAACAACATTTTTAGGTTAGAGCATGCATTCAGCATCTACCTGAAAAGTGATGTTTTCAAGAATATTTCTTTTTAAACTCTGCTCAACAGTAATAATGACATCCTAAAACATCCCTTATATTTAGGAAAGATGAAATTTATTACCACAACTGCAGAGAAAATTAAGACTGGAGCACATGTTTCGTATGGTAAAGTATTTATATTTTGTATACCTGAGTTTAATCCCTGGTAACATCTAGTTGGCCTCTCAGACTGTCAGTAGTGAGTAATCTCTGAGCATTGAGAGGAGAAAAGTGCTTAACACTATCAGGTATAGGGCATAAAAAGGAAAATAAAAAAAAAAGAAAATAAATTTACTACCAAATGAATAAATCTTAGATGGTTCATTTTGAGATTTAATAAAATTGCTGGACAATATAAATTTTTATTGCAACCTTAAAAATATCATTTGTATGAGTCTTTTTTAAAATTTTTTTCTAACCAATAGATATTTACTGTCATAATTCTGGAGGTCAGAAGTCTCCCTTGCCTAAAATCAAGGGGTCAGCAAAGCTGACCTGGAGGCTACAGGTGATAACCTGCTTCTATGCCTTTTCCAGCTTCAAGTTTCTTGCCCCCTAGGCCCATTCCTCCCTCTGTCATCCAAGCCAGCAATGTAGCAGTTTCATCTCTCTCTCTGACCTCTGATGCCAACCTTTACCATCCCATTTCTTTTTGTTTGTGTTTTTGGGGTGTGTGTTAGTTTGTTTTAGAGCCACCTTGGCAATGCTCAGTGGTTACTCCTGGCTCTACACTTAAGAATTACTCCTGGCAGTGTAGGAGTCATTTTTCTTTTTTTAATAATTTTTTTATTTTGAATTATGAGAACAAAAGATGCAAAGAAAGAGGATAAGGTAAAGTTACAGTGGAAGGACAATCACCCATAACATAATTATCAGAAGAAGTCCCCTTGCTGATATCTTAACTTTGAACTTTCAGCCAAAGAAAGTTAAGATAAATAAAACAGAATCCATGTGCAATTACTTTGTCCCTCAAGTTCCCAGATTGTAGCACATTATAATATTTCTTAACAGCACACAAGGCAATCTAAAGTCATCAAACTTACATAACTCCTTAAACATTAGAGGCATAGTATTTTTTACATTTCCATGTACATGCATATTAGCTTAAGTTAATCTCAAATTTTAAGTGGGTGCGTTTTAAGGATTAGAGTCAAAGGAGCACAGTAAAAACGGTGTTAGAGTGGCAATTGTTGTTTGCATAGGCCCACCAAAATATGAGAGGCATGGAAAGGAATAACCTTGGCCTAAATACAGAGAGATCCTACCCCTGAAGTTTCCTGGCATAAGATCAGCTCTAGGCCTCAGGCAAGTTATTGTTCGATCCAAGACATTGTCCGTAGCGCCAACACACTTATCACACAGTCTCTGTTGTTGGTATCATGTTTCTGTATTAAAGATTCTGGAATCTGCATGTCCTACATTGAAGTCATGATGTGGAGTGCCTTCTCGTTTCACCTCACCATGAAAGGGGAATGCAGGAAGCCCTGTCCTGTAAGCAGGTTGTTGTTGTTAAGTCTTCTCAGTGTTAAGGGAAGTCTCTTTTGAGCAGGACGATGTCTGAGCAGTGGTAGGGTCTTCCGTGGTAGAGGATTGCTTCCAGGTGATGTTATAGACAAACCTCACCATTAAGGGGCAATACAGCAAGCCCTGTCCAGTAAGCAGGTCATTGTTCTTGTTGTCTTCTCAGTGTTAAGGGGTGTCTCTTTTGAGTAGATCGATGTCAGAGCAGCTGTAGGGTCTTCCCTGGTACAGGAATGCCTCCGGGTGATGTTATATACAACCTTGGATGTTTTGTAAATGTCTTCTGTAGATCAAGGGGTAAATGGAGAATGCCCATTCTTCTGAGGCCTGTGCCAGGTCTTTATGTCAATGTTCAGGGTGTAAGGTCTCATTGCACTACAAGATTTGTGTGTTCCCATTTCTATTAGATAAGAACTTATTGGTATGTATAGTATTTTCCCATGTTAGTGTGCCTACGCAAACAAGATATAAAGCCACGTGGTGCTATCAGATATATGGGGGCATAAGAACATTTCCAACAAGACCCATGACTTGGTTCAAACATAAGTATTAAACTGGGGGATTCTGTCACACCAAATTCCATATTGAGCAGTTCACAAAGAGAAGATAAAAAACATGGGGGGGGGATCATCACTGTATAAGAAAGTATTCAGCAAAAGTTATAGCCGTCAAAGAAAACACCCATAAAATGTTGAAAAGATATGTGTCCTTTTTATGCCTTTTAAAATAGTTGGGTGGGTGTTAACTCCAGGGCACCACTTTGGTCTGTGACTTAGGACTCAACAGTACTTAAGTTAGAAAGGGTAAAAAAGGAGTAATGATGATAGGAGTTAAAGAAGTTAAAGAGAAATATGAACTTATGAAGGGGTATGCAAAAGGGCAGAGTACAAAATGGACATTCTGCATACATAAAAACATAATTCAATGATAGTGAGTACTATTAATGTTTCTTGTGAGAGTACTATTAATGTTTCTTGTGAGAGTACTATTAATGTTTCTTGTGAGAGTATTATTAATGTTTCTTGTGAGAGTACTATTAATGTTTCTTGTGAGAGTACTATTAATGTTTCTTGATTTTGAAAATATAGACTGGACAGAGATTACCAGTGCCAGCCAAACCTCCTCCTGCTAGACTCCCGGCTCCCAGGAAGGAGAGATCCTTCAAGAAGCTGGGAGACCAGAAGTTCAGAGCCCCACCCAGACCCTCCCTAAGGAGCTGCATGGATGATGGGGGAAGGCCTAGGGTACCTTCAAGCTCCACCAAGGGACCCAACTCACCGGCTTGCCCAGGCATGTGGCCCGGGGAAGCCCTGGAGATCTGGAGCAAGGCGGTAGAGGGGCGGTGGGGTTACCCAAGTCCCGCACCCCCACTAGGCCTGGTCAAGCAGGCCTCCGGCATGGCGGGGGCCTGCCAAACCTCCTCCTGCTAGACTCCCCCATTTTTCTTTTAAAAATCTATCTCAGCATCAACCATCATGAAACTTCTGCTTTCTGCATCTTTTAAACCTTTTTTTCTTTCCTTTTCTTGCACTCTGTATGGAAAATATAGATTCCTGGTATATGGGCAATTGGTTGTATTCTATAGATTCTAACTCAAATTTTGGATCCATTTCTCAAATATAAAGAAAAATCAGGTCTTTTCTGTAAAATGAATGAAACTTTTAGAAGATTCTGAATCTGACCATCTTTGTTTTTTTTGTTTTTGTTTTTTTGCCCTTCCCAACCCCAGCAAGTGAATACTTTCTCATAGACCTATTCTGATTTCTTCTAAGCAAAATTACAAAAACTATGTAGTCCAGTCAGGATGATTCCAAGAGAGAGTCATTCATCCATTCGCTCTTTCAAGAATGTTTAGCACATGCGTTTTATTTGACAGGGTCCATGCTGAGTAGGGGAGATCAGACAGGAACCCTCAAGGCAGCCCTGGGGAGTCTGCAGGGTAGAGCAAGCAGATCACCTGTGTCTGAGACCCAGAATGCCTGCAGAAACAGAAATCATGCCTCAAAAGAGGCATGAGTCTGTGGAGGTGAAGGAGGTGGGAGGTACATCAGGGACTGCCTGGTTTTAAGATATAAAGGAGCTCTGATGTTCCCTGACAACTGGCGATGAGTGTTTCTGGGCTAAATCTTTTCTATATAAGTTCCTATTACTTCAATGTTGTTTGATCAAACCTGCTGCAGGGTAGAAGTGGAAAGGGTGTAGACTTGGAGTCAGAACCCTGGGCTAGAAGTTTAATTCTGCCACCATTTTTTCTGTGTGGCCTTGAACAATTCCCTTGAACTTACAGCACTTTAGTTTCTTCCTGTCCAATGGGCACTGTGCCCACCTACGAGAAAGCTGGAGGCAGAAATGGATAGTGTTGACAGAATGCTTTGCCAGGCCCTTTAGCCCACAGCAGCACACGGTGCCATTTCTCACTCGGTGTTGTCTTCAAAACTGCGGTATGCCTGTGACACTGCCCAACGGGTGGGTGGCAACATCATTCCTGCCCTCAGTGATCTGGTGACCTCCCTGACCACGGAAGCAGACAGGTCATTTAAAAAATGTACTTTTTGCATTGACGGTCTTCATGCTAAGCCAGGGGCAGGCATGTCCATTCTGCTCGGAGAGAGCTCTGGGGCAGTAACCCAGAAAGAAGAAGCAGCCCTTACTTTGCCATTCTGTGCCTGGGCAGCTGACAAAAGAATTGTGCAAATGAACCTTTAAATCCGTAAATAGTGCCCCCACAATGCCGGGAAGAATGCAGCGGCGACAAAGGGCAATATTCACAGTTTATCTCAGGGTGATGGATCTGAATGGACGCATGAACACGGGTTTGTTAGAGAAAGAGCGGGCCACAGCCCCCCGCCGGGAACTCAGTGGCCGCAGTCTGCAGTGCAAACAGTCAGTCTAAATCCCGAACAATTAGGGGAAACCAAGCTGCCATTATCTGAACTTCAACTTGTTCTCATGATTGATATGGGAAATGAAAAGTTGTACTCGGCTCCGGGAAGGCTCTAGTTGCCCCCACCACACGCAGGGCCTCCAAGAAGGTACATGATGTATATTTCATACACAGGCCAACCGGCGTGCCCACCACATAGGTCAACCCAGGGCCGGGGGCAGCCCTGCACATTGGCTCATGATCGTGGGGTGCTGGTCTCTCTGATCAGTCTGAATGGCTCTGCAAACCCCAGGTCCTAACCTGAACAAATGATCGAGTTCTCAAAAGTGGTTCTTGGCATGGAAGAGAATATAACTTTGTAGGTGGAGGCTGCTTTCTACATTCACTGCATGCCTGGCTTGCTCTGGTGAGTTAATAATCTTCGTGAACCTCAGTTTTACTGTCTGTCCAGTGGGGATGAATGAGAACACGGCTTTCATGTGCAAACAAGTGACTTGTTAAGTCCAGCTCCTGGAAGCCAATAGGTATCACAATGGGTATGGGTCAGTGAATGACTCAGCAGATGATTTTTACCTTTGTGTGAAGATGACATAGTGGATTACCCAAATGGAGGTGATGGAGTGGCCCAGTTTTCTTCCACTGGCCACTCCTAATGAAATTTTTAGGAGATGCTGAATATATAAAATAGATATACAAGCCACTTATTGATAAAAAAGATCAATGAAAAAAAATGTAAAAGCATTTTAAAAAAAGTTATGGTGTTGTAAGCCACAATTTTAAGAAGTCAAGGTAGGACTTGTCATTACCCTCAGGGACTATTCTCTTGGGACCACCAAGGTACATGTGAACATGCAGTCTTTTGTTGGTTAAACACTAATAAGTCATGACAGTTGACAGAAAGAGTCTGTATTCACTGTGTCGAGTTTGAACCATGCTATGAGCCATTGCTCTGCTTAGAACCAAGGCAGCATTTATGTAAGACAAGGTTGGTCTTTTCTGGCATGTTAGAAATTTTGGCACCTGCAAATCAGAAGAGACAGTTTTCTTCCTAACAGAATATTTTGAGCATTTATTTGTTTGTTTGCATGGTTTTGGGCCACACTCAGCAGTGATCAGGGGTTACTCCTGACTCTGCACTAAATAATTAATAACTCCTGGCAGCCTTTGGGGACCATATAGGGTGCTGGGGATTGAACTAGGATTGGCTGCATGCAAGGCAAGTGTCTACCCTCTGTGCTCTGGCTCTCTGTTTCCAGCTTTTCCAGGCCAGGGTGTGGCTCACTTTCCTTTCAATCTCTCCTGTGTCTTGGGCAAAGGTTGGAATGGCATGATGCTGAGCTGAAGGGAGCCACATGCTGCTGGAGATAGGGGCTGTTGACAAAAGAAGCAGCAGCAGGTGTGTAGTCCTCATAGGTAATGGATTTTTGAAAGGCTAACAAGACTGGAAGTTTCCTATACTGAGCTTCAGAGATAGTAACAATCAAGTTGCAGAAACAGCACCAGCAAACAACACCCATGGGATTTCAGGCTGCCTAGTAACTGAATTATGGAGTTTGTGAAAGGTGAATGTAGGGGTCGATAGACCATCCTGAAAGCAAAAGGAAATTTGAGTTCTACCCTATTAGGCAATAGGGAGTGAAGCTCGTTGATGTACAAGAGAGAGACCACTGGTGCTTGCCCTGGAGAGGCCAACCTAAAGTCCTGCAATGGGGATAGAACAGTAGGCCAGGGGCTACAGCATTTGGGGACTCAGTGAATGCAAAAAAAAAAGTCAAAGGTGACATAGATGGGAATGGCAGAATCCCCAACACTATCCACTGGTTGTCAGAAACATCTATAATCAACCCATCAGCCAAACCATTTCACACACTTAACCTTCCAGGGTAGGAAGTAAAAGTGTGTTTGTTAGAACCATCCAGTCCTTACCACACACAATAATGCACAAGCTCCTCTTCCTTTCACAGAGCAGAAAACTGAGGCTGGGAGAACCAAGTGCCTGCTTGGGGGTCAGTCTGCACTGGGATTTTAAACCAATCTTCCAGAGGAGAAAGCTATACACTTTCTTTAATGCTAACCTCTGGTGAATCTGTTCTGGAGGCTTGCAGGCAATTGCACAAAAAGACCCGCACTGGGGCCACCAGGACATCGGCTGAAACAGAGACTTCCAAGAACCCTCTTCAAAGGGGCCAGAGGCATTCAGCAAGGCCGGGCATTCAGACTGGAAGGATTTCTCCATTGTCTCCACCATCAGAGGTAAGTGACATCTTGAACGCCTCAAGAAGATTAAATAGCCTGGCTCTGTCGGAAAGCTTAAAAAAAAGGGAGGGAGTGAGAGAGAGAGTGAGAGAGAGAGAAGAATGGGTCCAAGTTAGCCATTATAGAGCTGGTCCTTTTTAGTCAGTGAAAGAGCTTTCAAGGAGTGCGATTGGAAGAAGTAGGCCCAGATAAGAAGACAATGACAGCAAGGGAGAGAGAGAACTCAGGGAGGAACCTGGGGCCGGGCACGGTGAATGCGGATTACTGCAGCTTCCAGCCGCCAAAGCAAAGGGGAATCCCGTTCGGGATGAAAATGAGGAATTACTTTTTTTTTTTCCCTTCCCCTCTGAGACTTCAGTTCACTGCGCAGCGACAATGCATGATGGGGGGCACTTGACATGCCCCTCTTCCAGGCCATGTTGGCGCCCCATGTGGGGCCCCTGGGGAACAAGGGCGGTGCAAACCCAAACAAAGCCGATTTTAACCCAATAAACTCACCCCACATTCCCGAATAGAAACAACAAGAGCTGGGGCTGTTGAATATTTGTTCACAGCCCAAATACATGGGATAAATAAGGAGCCTGGATTTGTGGATGTTTAAGCATATGTAAACGCTGTTTTTTTGTTTTTGTTTTTTATTTTTTTAAGAATTTCCTTCCTTCTTTCTCCTATTTCCTTCCTTCTTTCCTATCTTCCTTTCTTTTTTCTTTCCTATCTTCTTTCCATTTTTCCTTTTCCTTCCTTCTCCCCTTTCTCCCTTCCTTCTTCACTCCTTCCCTCCCTTGACTTCCTTCCTTCCTTCCTTCCTTCCTTCCTTCCTTCCTTCCTTCCTTCCTTCCTTCCTTCCTTCCTTCCTTCCTTCCTTCCTTCCTTCCTTCCTTCCTTCCTTCCTTCCTTCCTTCCTTTCTTTTTTACTTTCTTCCTTTTTCTTTCTTTCTTTCTTTCTTTCTTCTTTCTTTCTTTCTGTCTTTCTTTCTTTTTTCTTTCTTTCTTTTCCTTTCTTTCTTTCTTTCTTTCTTTCTTTCTTTCTTTCTTTCTTTCTTTCTTTCTTTCTTTCTTTTCTTTCTTTCTTTCTTCTCTTCTTTCTTCTTCTTTCTTTCTTTCTTTCTTTCTTTCTTCTTTCTTCCTTTCTTTCTTCCTCCTTCCTTCCTTCTTCCTTCCTTCCTTCTCCTTCTTCTTCTTCTTCCTTCCTTCTTCTTTCTTTCTTTCTTTCTTTCTTTCTTTTCTTTCTTTCTTTCTTTCTTCTTTCTTTCTCTTTCTTTTCTTTCTTTCTTTCTTTCTTTCTTTCTTTCTTTTCTTTCTTTCTTTCTTTCTTTCTTTCTTTCTTCTTTCTTTCTTTCTTTCTTTCTTTCTTTCTTTCTTTCTTTCCTCCCTTTCCTTTCCTTTCCTTCCTTTCCTTCTTTCCTTCCTTTTCTTTCTTTCTTTCTTTCTTCTTTCTTTCTTTCTTTCTTCTTTCTTTCTTTTCTTTCTTTCTTTCTTCTTTCTTTCTTCTTTCTTTCTTTCTTTCTTTCTTTCTTTCTTTCTTTCTTTCTTTCTTTCTTTCTTCTCTTTCTTTCTTTCTTCCTTCTTTCTTCTTTCTTTCTTTCTTTTCTTTCTTTCTTTCTTTCTTTCTTTCTTTCTTTCTTTCTTTTCTTTCTTTTTCTTTCTTTCTTCTTTCTTTCTTCTTCTTTCTTTTTCTTTTCTTTCTTTCTTTCTTTCTTTCTTTCTTTCTTTCTTTCTCTTTCTTTCTTTCTTTCTTTCTTTCTTTCTTCCTTTCTTTTCTCCCTCTTTCTTTTCTTCTTTCTTTCTTTCTTCTTTCTCTCTCTTTTTCTTTCTTTCTTTCTTTCTTCTTTCTTTCTTTCTTCTTCTTTCTTCTTTCTTTCTTCTTTCTTTCTTTTCTTTCTTTTTTCTTTCTTTCTTTCTTTCTTTTTCTTTCTTTCTTTCTTTCTTTCTTTCTTTTTTCTTTCTTTCTTTCTTCTTTCTTTCTTTCTTTTCTTTCTTTCTTCTTCTTTCTTTTTTCTTTCTTCTTTCTTTCTTTCTTTCTTTCTTTCTTTCTTTCTCTCTCTCTTTTTTCTGTCTTTCTTTCTCTCTCTCTTTTTCTCTCTTTCTTTCTCTCTCTTTCTCTCTTTCTTCTTTCTTTCTTTCTTTCTTTCTTTTCTTTCTTTCTTTCTTTCTTTCTTTTTCTTTCTTTCCAGTGCAATTCTTTTCTTTTATGAGTGTTTCTTTTATGGTAGTTGTTCTTTCTTTTTCTTTCTTCCATTCTTTCTATTTTCTTTCTTTTCTCTGCCTTTTTTCTCTTTCTTTCTCTCTCTCATTACCTTTCAATGGAGGACAGAGATTTTTGACAGCACTATATAACCTTTTCCACACAGATGGAGGAGTACAATACATAGAAGGATCCTCATATTTGATTGACTTCTGGCAACACAATTTGCTTTTTATTTTTAATTCGTCAAATGAAATGAATCAATAAAAAAACCTATGAAATTAATATTGGTTTATTCAACTTTAAAGAAGCCAGGTGTACAGCATGAGAATGCTTCATGGCAATTAATTTCATCTAAAAGTCTACATTTACTACATCCAAATATCTAAGTCTTTCCGTTCACTACCATGGAATGACTCCAACCCCTTTTAACTGTCTTACTCCTCTGTAGGTTATAGTTTGCTCCTGGTTTATTTTGCTTGTTTTGTTGCTCTATTTTTCACTTATTAATATAATTATATGGTGGTTGTTCTTGTCCCTTTAACTTTACAGTTAGCATTATTCCTTGTTTTTGCAAGTGGTAAGTCTTCATCTTTCTATAACAGATGGGTAGGGTTACCTTTTTAAGCCCAGAAGTACCCCTTCTGAAATCAGGCTCACTCTTCTCCTTAAAAAAGATACATGATGGATGAAATATATGCTAGCTTCTGCATACTGCACAGGGGCCTCCAATGCACTGCTCTGGGGCTTGATTTTTGGGCAATAACACTGACTCCTTAGAACAGTTGTGAAGATAAAATGGAGAAAGTTACCCAAGGTGCTTACACTCTTGAAAAATTGCTGGGGTGAACAGAGTTTCTAAAGAAACACAAGAGTCTTTGGATGGAAGAATTGAATCTGCTTATTAAATGCAGTATCCACCAAGCCATGATAATTCATCCACAAAAATGGGACTATTCATGGAATATTTAACATTTAGAAAGGACCTGAAGAAGACTCTTAGAGCCGAATCTGACATGTGGTAAGGTTTCATGGAGCCAGTAGTTCTTTTAAATGCTTTTTTGGCTAAGGAGCAAGTGGAAAGAGGCAAGTGGAAGTGAGAGAAAGGGAACCAGTCAGGAGGGAAGAGGTGCTGAAGGAAAAGTTTGAAGATTCTCAGTTGTGAAGCCATTCCCTAAGAGTCCTTAATGCAGGAAACCAGGCTTTGAATGACTTCCTGAGGGTAAGAACCAGGGATGGAATTTGAATACCTTTGCAGTTCCCCCTTATCCCACCTCCCTGACTGGTCCTCTGTGATCTTTCCTCTTCATGGAAAGATCCTGTGTCCCTTCTTGACTCAGATATAGCAGAGCATACTCTGTCAGAGACTAGAGACAAAAAGAGTATTGCCATTCCAATTTAATATGTGACCTCAGTAAATTGTGAAAGATTCTATTTGTGGAGATAATTTTCCCCCAAATACCAGCACTTCATGTTAAGCAGGACTTTCCCCTTATTTTAGCTGTTTTCAGCAGAGTTATTAGCTTTCTGCTTGGCTCCATGTGCCTTTTTTCAAAAAGCTTGTTTGCTTGCTTTTCTTTATTAATAAAAATTTATAATGGTAAAGAATATTAGTCTTATAACCAGAGGGTTTTGAGCACTCATTATATAGAAATACACCTTAACTTTAAAATATTTCCACTGGTGAAATTTTTCATGTAAAACTTTTATTGCGCTTGATATTACAGACGCAAGTTAAATAGCTTAAGTCCATGTACTGCATTTTTGGATTTTGTAGCTAATAACTGCCAAAGTACTCTGTCTATAGCACCTACAAATTGAATACAATGAAAGTAGTTCACTTAGACATTTTATAGGATATGATCTATCACTATTAACTCATTACTCCATGATTTGGGCCCTATTCCTATAGAGTACAATCTTTTATAGAATGATTATGGGAAAGAGACCACAATAAAGCACTATTTCAGGAAAGAAAAGGGCAAACAATAAAGAGGGGATCACTACTGTCTTAGGTGGATTGACACAAAAACAAATACTATGTATGGTTTTGATGTTGCCTCTTGCTACCAAGGTGTTTAACCATGAGATTTTCTATCAAGAGGATATGTAGCTATGCTCCTCTATAGGCAAAGGAAAATTTGAATGTCCTTGGGAATGACATCTTCAAGGAGACCACACTGCCACTTAATTGTGATGGTAATATGGCTAAGTCCAAGACAGGGTGAGACCAGCTGTCAGGTTGGAATGCGAAATTATGATATTTGTTTGTATTTACATTAGTCTTCATGCATTATTCCTTTTTTTTTTTTTTTTTTTTTTTTGGTTTTTGGTTTTTTTGGATTTTGGGCCACACCTGGTGACAATCAGGGGTTACTCCTGGCTATGGCTCAGAATTGCTCCTGGCTTGGGGGACCATATGGGACGGCTGGGGATCGAACTGTGGTCTGTCTTATGTTATCGCTTGCAAGGCAGACGCCTTACCACAAACGCTACAGCCCCGGCCCCCATGCATTATTTCTTATTGGATCATTGTATATAGTGTTTTGGATAGGGCTGAAAATCTGGATATTCCACCTTCCAGGTCTGACAGTTTTCCCCTTAGATAAAAGGTTTGATTGAATAGGAATAAAGGTCCTTCCCTTTCATTTTCATTATTTATTTATTATTTATTTATTTATTTATTTATTTATTTATTTATTTATTTATTTATTTATTTATTTATTTATTTATTTGTGTTTTGGGCCACATCTGGCCCAAAGAAGTTGCTCCTGGCTATCTGCTCAGAAATAGCTCCTGGCAGGTACAGGAGACCATATGGGACGCCGGGATTCGAACCAACCACCTTGGGTCCTGGATTGGCTGCTTGCAAGGCAAACGCCGCTGTGCTATCTCTCCGGCCCCTCCCTTTCATTTTCTGAGGCTCCAGGAAGCAGTTGGATTTTTGTAGGCCAGCTAATCTGAGTGTATGGTAATGTGGGAACTCTTTTAAAACCTTTTTTCATTACATGCATGCATGTGTGTGTGTGTGTGTGTATGTGTGTGTGAGAATTATTTTCCAGACTGTCCTCTGACCGAAGACCTGCAGCTTGACAGCATGACCAGGGGTAAAACCCAAGGGATAATTCAATACTGGATGACTTGCTACCTCAAGATAAAGCTGACCAAATTGGAAGAGACCCTGCAAAGGGCATTTGATCAATGATCAATGCTAGGAAAAGACACAGCATTGTCCCCTCTCCTCCCACATATTCACAATCTGATAATTTTATATTCCTCAGTGGAGAAATTTTGATCTCTAGATTGTTTGGAAGTTGCCAGGCTTTAGGATCTACCCCATGCTCCACGTTGAATGTTATTTTTTCCTCCACCATTTATGCATGTGTGTATCATTGTTTTCTTACTTGATTGAAATTTATCTCTCAACTAACAGAATTCCCATCTGCATCTTCTGAGCCTTTCATTCCTGGAGAATAATGTAGCTTTGCTAATATCCACTCATTCTATATTGCTCTGAAAATCATTTTGGCCTGGATTTTCTCTCACTATCCATGTGTTCTACTAATGTCTCCATCAGCATTGGAAGGAGTCTTCTCTATCTCTCTAGGAAAAATTCTCTGCAAATTAGAGACTGGATAGACATATACATATATATAATTTTTTTAGGGGGGATGCATTCTTGGAAGAACTTGAAGTATCTGCTGGTTGTTACATTCTAGCTGCAGTGGAACATTTTGGTTTAGAGAGTTTTTATATGATCTTTAGTTACTTTTGTGCACATACAATATTTTCATTGCATGGGATCTCCCAATCAATGCTTAGGGGTCCTGGTGGGAGTCTGCTCTTAGAAATTTCTGGCAAACCAACTAAGCTGGACAGTTCAATGTGATTCTCCAGGATGTGGAACACTTTAGGATTTGCAGTCCTGATAAACTACTGGGACCACCCTGGTAGTGCTTGGGTGCTTTCAAGGCAACTCCTGACTCCTCCATACCCCCATTTTTGGGGATCATTTGGTGATGGATCCTAGTACATAAAAGACATGATCCCCTGACTGTTGAGGCTATCTCCCCTAGCCCCCCAGGCTTTCTTTCTTGCTGGAAGCTTTTCAAAAATAAGTATTTTATTCTGCTGCTTTACAAATCATTTTCTTCAAACTCCTTTGGTTTGTCTTGAAAGAGCTCATTACTTGCCTTCTCATGCTTCATTTCAATTTCCCAGTCTCCATGCTGGCTTCACCAGCAACAGCAGTCCATTTGCTCATCTGTAGCAAATGTTTACTTAGAGGGCTTGATCTGATCTTTGTGGATAAGAACATGGTCCTGTTTGTCTTTAATATGTTTACCAATTCTTCCCTTCTTCCATTTGGAGCTTCTTGTGAAAATCAGCATTATGCCCCAACCCCCTTTTAATGAAGATGGGTATTTTCCTTTAACTCCTCTAGTCATGCTCTTCAGTTCTTCTCCACACCTCTTATGGGTTTGGAAGGATGTGAAGGTGGCAGTCACTTCACTGTTGGATTTACTTTTTCACAGGATTGAAGCTTGCTTATGATGTGTGCCTCAGCCAAACATGTTTTCAACACTTTCATTTCTCATCTGAATCTTTCTTTGAAGATCAAGTAGAGAACTGTTTTTTCCAGTTCATTATTTATGGTTTTCAGATTTGCTGTTCCTGCTAGTTTGTCTTGGGTCTGACTTTTTTTTTTGTTTTTGTTTTTGTTTGTTTTCTGGGTCACACTCGGCAGTGCTCAGGGGTTACTCCTGGCTTTATGCTTAGAAATCGCTTCTGGCAAGCTCAGGGGACCATATGGGATGCTGGGGTTCGAACCACTGACCTTCTGCATGCAAGGCAAATGCCTCACCTCCATGCTATCTCTCCAGCCCAGGTCTGACTTTTGTTGACTTAAGGTCTTTAAAATCTCACGGTAAGCAAATCTCTTCAGAATGTGATATCTTTTCTAGAGGAGGATAGAAGTCACTGTTTAATTATATCTCTACTTGGAGAGTCACACACAGTTTTGAGCAATAAAATCTCACAACAGCTGTCCTCAACCACATCATTGTGGGGATCTGGGTCTGTGCTAAGGTTCTTCACCCATTCTCTCTCAGTACTGCCCCACCTGGTATGGGACATACATGGGAACATACTGCAGAGTATCCAGAACTGTATGAATGCAGGGACTGTATCACCTGCTGGCTGCAACAGATGCCAGAATTTCTCAGTGAGTGTCTGCTCAGACCTGCCTCAGTGCTTGGCAACCAAGGCATATCCCAACAGAGATGAAGCAGGAGTAGAAAAAGCAGCATCTTAAACTATCACATATTTGATTCCACAAGGAAATGACCATATATACATGAGGTTCTGGAGTTGGCTCTGCTATCCAGAGGGAATGGCTGGTATGACTGATCACTTTACATCTCCCCTGGCTGCCCCATATGATGTCATCTTGTCTTCTTACATTGGGACTCTCCTGGGGCCCTTTTTGAAAGTTTCTAGTTGGAGGATTTGTGGGCCTGGCACTGTCCACTCTTCCCCTACCCCCTCCTTTTTTGGCAACTGCGCTGACATTTCTATAGCATAATATTTTAAGTATTTTGGAGTGAAGAATTTCTTGCATTCAGTACATTCCTGGCATGATACAACAACTTCTGCAACATATATATTATTCCAAAACATTTCTTATTATCCTCCAAAAAAGCTCTTTAGGCAACCTGTTCTCTTCTTCCCTTATCCTCCTGAGAACCACTGATATGTGATCTGTTTCACTATATTAACCTACTTTGAACATTTTATAGAAATAAAATCAAACAATAGGTAAAATTTGGGGATAAGCTTTTTATCTCTTAGGATCTTATTTTTGAGATTCATTAATGTTGCTGCACATATTGATACTTTCATTCCATATTGTCCCATGGCACAGCATGTCATATTATCACTTTATTTAATTATTGATGGTTGTTTGAAAGGTTTCTACCTTTGAAATATTGTGACTAGTGTTGCTATGAAGTGTTAACGTTATTTGCTTGAGTACCTGTTCACAGTTTGGGGATATGTTTCTACGAATATACTAACTGGGTGAAACTGGGGCAACTGCTGAGTGATATGATAGATTTATGTCTAATTTGTTGGGCGAACCACAAAACTATTTTCTGTAGTGGAAGTACCAATTTATTATCCTACCACCAGCAATCTGTACAGTTTTTCAATCTCTCTACATCCTCACCCACACCTACTATTTTCCATTTTTCAAATTTCCTAGGAAATGTGCAGCAGCCCTTCATTGTGGTTTGAATTTGCATCTCCTTAATGACATAATGATACCATGCATCCTTTCATGCTCATGTTGGTCATTTGTAGATCTTTGGGGGGAAAAATAGCAATTCAATTGTTTATATATTTTAAAAATAGGTTATTTGTTTATTTATTTGTAAAACATTTTAGGCTATTTTCTAAATTTTTAAAAAAGGTTATTTTATTTATTTTTTTTTTTTTAGGAGCACTGATCTTGCCAGGGCTTACTTCTGTCAGTGCTCAGGGGACCACATGTGGTATTGGGGACTGAATCCAAATTGGCTGCATCTAAGGCACATACCTTATCTGCTGTACTACCTGTCTGATTTATTTTCTAGATTTTGATAATGCCCTCTGATGCAAAAAAAATTGAAATTTGACAAAGCTCATTTTTTTTTTACTTTGTTGCCCATACTTTTGGTATCATACTCAAGAATTTATTACCAAGTTCAGAATCATGAAGATTTATCCCTGTCTTGTTCTAAGCATTTATAATTTTAACTTTTTAAGGTTATGAAGCAGTTGAAGTTAAATTTTACATATGGCATGTTTTTTCTTTTTAGGAACAAGATGAATGTTGCAGCCTTTATTCAGACATGGCAGAGAGCAAGAACAAAGCTGAACTGCTTAATGGTTGTGTGTGTGTGTGTGTATGTGTGTGTGTGTGTGTGTCTATGAACATGCATATGGGGAAATAGGAGAACCCTCAAGTGGCTGCTTCAGGGGCCCTAGCTGGGATACCCATGCTACTCAGCAGTGGTGAGGGCTTCCAGGGCCATACCTGGCAATTCTCCATGAACCAAAGTTTGAAACATGCTAGGCATGCCTCCTAACCATTGTACTATTTCTAAATTCTTGTTTTTATTTATTTGTTTTTGTTTTGGGGCCACACCTGGCAGTACTCAGAAGTTACTTTTGGCTCTTTGTTCAGAAATTACTCCTGATAGGTTCAGGGTCCATATGGGATACCAGGGAACAAACCCAAGTAGTCCATGTGCAAGACTACTTGCTGTGCTATCGCTTTAGCCCCTCCCAATTCATGTTTAATGGCTTTTTAAAACTCAGTCCTGGGACTCAGAAAGTGGTCAATGGTTCTACACATGCCTTATATGTATGAGGCCCTGGGTTTCACTATCAAACAAGCAAAAATAAATAAGTAAGCAAATAAGTGAACAAATACAAGTCATCTTCACTGTGGTATATGATGTCTTGACATCTACTGGTTTGCTCAGATTTGTCAATGGAGCAGTAAGTTTTCTCATCTTTGGGCCGTCAAGGAAGACCCCACCAAGTGGCAGGAAAATTGAATCTTTTACAGCAGAGGGAAACTGGTGATTAGAAACAATGATACTAACTACTCCACATACCTTGAAAATTATAATAGAGGAATCAGAAAATTAGAATTCAGAGTACAAAGATATTATTTAGTGGAAACCTACAATCACTAAGTGTTCAGTTCCAAAATCTGTATAAGAATTGATTATCGGGGCCGGAGAGATAGCATGGAGGTAAGGCGTTTGCCTTTCATGCAGGAGGTCATCGGTTCAAATCCCGGCGCCCCATATGGTCCCCCGTGCCTGCCAGGAGCAATTTCTGAGCCTGGAGCCAGGAATAACCCCTGAGCACTGCCGGGTGTGACCCAAAAACCAAAAAAAAAAAAAAAAAAAAAAAGAATTGATTATCTAGTCAATTAATATTTGAACTGCTGAGACCAGAGGACTTTTTTTTTTTAACTTGAATTGCCTGTTTTAGAAAATAAGCACAGTAATCCCTAAGCTATATGTATCAGATAGAACATGTCTCAAAAGATCCAGCACATACTTGTTATCCAGACATTAACATTTTTGTATTAAAACACATGACTTGCCATGAAAGTTAAAAGTCTCACATTAATCCACATTGACTTTGGATCAGACTGTGAGCCAAATGAGTTTAAGTTGAGTCAATTCTTGCTGCCAAATGAGTTCAGAGCAATAGTTAACATCAAAAAAACAAACAAATGAGCACATAGACTGAAAAACAAGCCCACTTAAAAAATGTTCTTTTGGAGTTGGAATTACAATGAAGAGATTGTTGCTTTGGCTTTTGGAGATTCTGACATATTTGTGAAAATAATTTAGGAGGAAGCAATCACCAAGCATATACCTTCTTCCCAGATTTTTTTAGGTAGTAATCAGACAAGGTTTTTGTAAACAGCAGGTTGAATTCTGAAACACTCCTATTCTTGGGTAATATTTGTCTATGTTTAGAGAGCCCTCAGTGGCCATATGTTGGTGTTCTATGAAGTGAATATTCCTTGCATGCACAAAGAACTCTGTGAAAGGATATTTAGGGAGACCCAAGAAATTTGTGGCAGGTTCTCTGCTTTCCTGACCCTTCTGATCTTGCCAGGGAACAGAGTGGGCCAAAGAAATTGTTGCAGTTTGTTTGATGCTGTGTGACTGATTGTTCAGAGAAGAGTCGGAAAGGTGAGCACCCAGTTCTGTCGGAAGGGTGGGGAGACCTTGGTTTGGTAAGGGACTGGTCTCTCAGCATTCAGGGGTTTACAATCTCCATGGCATTGGTCTGCAGGTAGAAAAGTGAAGTCAGTGCCTTGTGCATACAGCAACGACCATGGAGAAGAGAGCTAGTTGTGCCATCAGTCAAATTGAAAGTCCATTAGTCTATTTTCAACAATGCCGGTTGGAGCATCTCTTGATAACAATCTCTTTCTAGCAGCATTATTATACAGCAAAAGTTGTACTTGTTAAAAAGTTTAGTTAAAATGTGCTTCCTTGAAATTATGTCTAGGCAGGTCACTTGGTACACCATCATGGGAAAGAGCCAACGTTATTTTTGACCCTAGGGGAAGGGAAGAAGGTATTGTGTAGAAAAGTATGGTTTATCAAGCAGATGAACATGTGAGCCGTGTCCACAGTGGGCATGTGGATGAAATCCACAGATGCAGCATAGGAGCATGGGAAGGACTGAGGTAGAAATAATGACAAGAATGGATCTCAAAGGATCTCATGGAATGAAGGAAGCACAGATGTCAGTAGACACACTAAAGGTTATTTTTGTTATGATTGTGTATGTCAAGTATGAAATATATGATGGGAAGTCACACCCAGTAGTGCTCAGGACTGAATTGGGGTTTACCAGTACAAGGCAATCATCTAGTACTATTTCTCTGGCTCTTACATAATTTTAAGCAAGTTAGGATATTACTGTATTTGGTTTTGAGTCTTCACAAGCAATTTCTCTTTAAAAATATTTTTGTGGCTGCATATTAATCCATTAAATAGCTATATCATAAGTGTTTACCAATCCCCTACCTATGGACATTTAGATTTTTTTAATTTTTTAATACTAAAATGAAAGAGATGGTAACATCCTATTCATGCCTCTTAGATTTGTGTCTTTGAACGTATTTCTAGAAGAAAAATGACTGGATCAAAAACAAAAATTTATTTAACTTTATTGATACTAGTTAAAACACTTTTCTGAATGCTGTGCTATTTTTTTAATTATCTACATCCAACACATAAGAACACCTGTTTCTTCATATTCTCATGACCAAAGAATGATAATTTGAAAGAGAAATTGGCATTTTAAAGGCTTAAAAATGACATTTATTGACTTTTCTTTGATGTTTGAAGTAAAAGAATTTTCAGATGTTTGTTTACCTTTTGTACTTTTTTGCAAGTTTCTCATTTCTATTGCCCAATTTTATGGGATTCTTTCTCTTATTTGTTTAGATAAAGATGACATGCATATCTTGATAGCTGCTTTAAAATGTTTTCCAGTTTTGTATTTGTGTTTTGATGTTATGGATGTTGTAATGTAAATATTCAGATGGTAGCCTTAACAATATTTAACATCTATGCTTGGAGTGGTAAAGAGGTTTGGGAGAGGGAAATGACCTAAAGATAATGGATGGGTTTCTGCTTGTACACTGTGGTGATAGGATAGTTAAGTGTTCAGCTTATTCAAGCAGTTTAAAGAAGCATGTGATAATATGGACATGCCATTGACACACCTCTACTCAGAGATCTAAAAAATGTTGGGCATCACAATGAACTTTTCAGGATAACTTGGACCAAAGATGTTTTTTGAAAGAATGAATAAAGAGTGTGTGTGTGTTTGTGTGTGTGTGATGTAGTCCTGAGGATCAAAACTAGGACCTCACACATGCAAAAGGAGTACTCTATCCATGAGCTAATAGATAACTCAACTTAGAGATCAGCAGAGAATTCTGGAAAAAAAAACACAATCTGTTAAGATTAGGCTCTAAACTGAACCTAGGTCTGCTGACTCTCATTTTCAGTACTTCTTCCAGAAAATGAAGTGGATTTGGTGATGCTTGTGAAGAACTCAAATCGAGGAAGATTTTTCAACTTGAATGTATATATTATTTTAAATTCTGATCTTCAAAGTTCCTATACTCTAACTGGCTCTCCATTCCCAAAGGGAGGCAGGGGATATTTTGGATATCTTAAGCCAATCTCAGAAGTTGATAGAGGAATTTATCAAGCGTATATTGAAACAAATGTTCTTCAT
This sequence comes from Suncus etruscus, assembly GCF_024139225.1. Lineage (NCBI taxonomy): Eukaryota > Metazoa > Chordata > Mammalia > Eulipotyphla > Soricidae > Suncus > Suncus etruscus. Next base: position 81,232,440 of record NC_064859.1, read on the forward strand.
AGGCAAGTATTCATTTAATCTTTTCTACAAGTGGTACTAATATAGCATAATTGACTTTTCCTTACACGAGATTAATTAATAGGCATCAATATGATAGGAAGATTAACAAGGTACAGAGCAATTAAAACCTTCCACAATGAATTCTCATTCCTTTGCATTTCTCTCACCCAGGGAGAAAAATTGACACCCCAAACATCACATGCCCAAACTCTTCCTGTGTGAACAGAAAGATTCCTTTCCTCCTTCTTCTGCTTTGTGAGATGGCAAAATCAGATGAGGCCATGAAATTTTATTTGACAGTATGCTTCGAATTTGGTTTTGCTGGCCTTAAACTGCTCCCTACCTGGTAAATCTTACAATAACTGCTTTTTCCTTGGGACTGGATGCTTTTTAAAGGTATTTGTAATGGAGAATTTGCAGTACTGTGTGGTGGGGGCAAGGAATGTGTCTGCCAAGGGAATGTCAATCTCTTTTTCATCCTGCTGTCCCTCAATACCCCCTCTCCCTTCATGAGAGCTATTCCCTGAAGCCACAGGGTGCTAGAGAACAGAGGCAAGGGACTTTGTGCAGGCACTGGCCTTACAGATGGTCTAGTTGGGAGGTGCTATGCTTTGTACCCTGTACATCATGCAGGGGGGCTGCCCTGCACAGGCGTACAGACAGGGGATCAGAGCCTGTGCTTCCTTGCATGCTGGGCATTGGTAGAAAAAGTCCCAGCCTGGATTGTACTCTGAGCTTCCTCTCCACTGTGGTGTGCTGTGAAGGAGTACAACTGAGGTGCAGAGAGTAAAAGGACTGATTTGAGATCTCAGCAGTTAAGAGGCAGAACCTGGGAATCAGCCCAGACTCATGGCTTCACAAACCAAAGGCTCGGTACCCAGAGAATTCATTTGCAGCCATCCCTACATAATTCTCAATTTCTGGCTGACTATTTCTCTTTGGGTTTACAAATAGCTGTTATTAATTTCTTGAATGCAGCATGTAGTGCTGGGACTCTGATATGTTCATTTCCTCGGTGTGATTTCTCTTTGCTCTTGCATCCAGAGCAATTCTATTTTCCTTCTCAAAGGCATACAGGCGGGGAGAGAGAAGTCCTGAAGAAATACTTGAGTGCCCATGGGATCATGTATCGGGGGTTGGGCGGCCTTGGCTGGGACTGAGGGGTGAGGCCAGGCCAGCTGGCTGCTTTGGGGACCGCCAGCCCTGCTGGGGCCTCTCGGCGTTGCCTGGAAACCCTGCAACAATGCCTCCCAAGAAGCCCCGCGCTGATCTTTTCTGAAGTGGCAGCCCCTTCAATTATTTTATTTCCATTATATTATGTTAATTAAATCAGCAAAAAGAACAGAGCACATGCATGTCCCAAGTGGAGTGGCTACGAAGGGTTAATGGGAATGGCCTTGGCTGCTACTGGGTGAGCAGAAGCAGCTGGTGGTAGTGGTGAAGATGGAGCTCTATTCCAACTGGCCCAGTAGTGGGGATCAGGGGGTGCACAGGAACCTCAGGATGCGTGCCCTGGGTGTCTGTAGCTGTCCCAACTCCTGGATGTCTCCAGGGCGCTTGAATTGGGGAGATGGGCAGAGGTGTTCTTTGACTCTTGAACTAGTGAGTAGAGCAATTAGAATTGATAAAAGTCACTAGGCCTCAGCTAGTTGGTGGAGCCAAACGGCCTTGTATATCCATCATTGAATATCTCAGGCAAAGGTTTAGAAAGCATGAAAGCATTTTGTTTTTGCTTTTGTTTTTTGTTTCTTTTGGGCCACACCTGGTGACACTCAGGGGTTACTCCTGTCTATGCACTAAGAAATCATTTCTGGCTTGGGGGACCAGATAGGACACTGGGGATAGAACCGTGGTCCGTCCTAGGCTAGCGCTTTCAAGGCAGACGCCTTACCATAGTGCCACCGCTCCTGCTCCAACATTAGAGCATTTTTTACAATAAAATGGAATGCCAAAATGCACCAAATATTAATGGAGTAACAGTGGGGCCATCTTTGGAATGGCACCAACTTGGAAAACGAGCACCTTCAAGCACCCAACCCTTACCCTTGGGTCCCATTTTTCTTTCATTTTTCTTTTTAAGGTCCAAACATAGCCCTTTTATTTAAAAAGGCTGTAATATTTGTATCGAACTCAAACAGCTACATTTGTGCTAGAAAAAAACTTTAAACGTCTTTTTGATTTCCTCCAATAGTTGGGTTCTATTAGATGTATCTGGCTCTTCTTTAATCCTAGAAAAACATACACACAATTGACTCTTCAGGAAGTTGTACATTTTTCCCTTTGTGGAAGAATTTTAGAAATCCTAAGTTTCTCAGTTTCTTTTGGGATAAATTTTCTCTTTCACCCACGGCTGTCCTAGTGAGATCACCTTGATAGGAACTGGGACTGGGACAGGTCAGACAGGTGAGTTCTCTTCACTGGAAATTGGAGATTTCTGAAGTTGAAAACAGAGGAAACTTTCTGGCCCCAGTGTACTTGTCATTACAATGGGCATACATATTCTAGATGGCTTGCTAAGCTCCTTAGATTTCAGAAATGACATTCTCTAAGTCAGTAGCAAGGTCTTCTGAGACAGTGATGGACTTTGGTGTTTATGTGTTGGGGAAGGGATCTGTGGGGGACAGCGAGGCTGTTTCAGTTACTGCTCAGAGTAGCACCTTTTGTTCTGGCCTCCTGTAGTAGAGAGTGAGGCTGCTATGTTAGACAATTACTTTATATTTATGCACTATTTTTTCTTTCTGCAGGAGCTGGAGACCTTCAACCCAGTTCTGGTCTGTCTCCTATTCACTGTGAGGCTATGACTAGACCCTCCCTTCCCTGGCCCTGGCTGCTTCCTCTATCAATGCAGACCCTCCCGCCGGTGACGGCTTCGACTTCCAGCAGCTGTGGCACCCTTTCATTTGAATACCATCAACAAAAATAGCAGTGCAGCGCCTTATGTTTAAAAGACGACTGAGCAATTACTCTAAAGTTTATTTCCTGCTCCCTTGCCTTTCCAATATTGCAAATCTCCTTGGTTTGAAAATTAAGTTGTAAATGAGATTTGAGCTCCCCATCATTTACTTTGTTCTCTCTCCAAGAGAAAGAGTTGAATAACCAGTTCAAAGAAAATGTACACATAACTGAAATTCAAAGAGGGTTGGAGGGACTTGCTTTCTCTTAATCTTGGTTACTGGGCTCGCCATCTGATTAACCTTCCCTGGGCCCCACTGTGAAAGTGTGAGTCTTTCCTCCAACACTTTTACAATGATCCCCCCTCAACCAACACTCTTACTAACTTCCCCTCATCCAGCACTCAAAAAGATCCTTCCGCAGGTCAAATTTCCTTTGTGGTGCTGAAATCTCCCAGAATTCCCATGGCAGAGGTGGTTCAACTACACTGAAATTCTCCTGGGGATGGGCAGTTGCTTTCCTGAGAGGGCAACCAATCATTCGTTATTTCAACAAGCATGTGCAGACCCCATGTGAGGGCAAGACTTAGGGCTCAGCACCATCGCTGTGAATCTAGAAGATTCCTCTGATGAGATATTCTCAAGCCAGGGTCAGCCTGTTTGGTCTCTGAACAGCTGTGATTGCTAGAAAACTTAGCCTTTACTGACCTGGATAAGTCTCCTCTAAACTAGAAAGATGGGGTAATTACAAATGAGGACATGGGGGGCAGTAAAGGAAGGCAGGTTTAATAATGAGGCCAGGTTGATAGGCATGAGCTGGGCCTGGGAAATACAGGCTATCATCCTCTGTTCTTGATAAGGAGTATGGGTCTCTGGGTCCATGCAGAGTATGCTCCTATGCTCCTCTACCTGTTAGCCCTTCTGAAGTTCGACCCCTTTACTGTCTGCTGAGTTCTTCTGCACCTCTTTGGCCCAGACTCAAATCCTCCCCAGGGCTCCCGCTTTCTTTGCAGCCCAGCATGAGCTCTCTGTCCAGCATGTTCAAGATTCTCTGTTGGTAGTTGATCTGACCCCAGTTGAGTTGAAAGTTGAAGGAGCTTTGGTCTTGAGTGAAGTAGAAGGAAGAAAGTTGAATGTTGAACCAGATATGTTTTAAAAGCCCGGGGTTCATACAAAAATTAAGAATGGGGTTGGGGCCTGGAGAGATAGCACTGCGGCGTTTGCCTTGCAAGCAGCCAATCCAGGACCAAAGGTGGTTGGTTCGAATCTTGGTGTCCCATATGGTCCCCCGTGCCTGCCAGGAGCTATTCCTGAGCAGACAGCCAGAATTAACCACTGAGCAACGCCGAGTGTGGCCAAAAACAAAAACAAAAACAAAAACAAAAAAACAAAAAAGAATGGGTTGAGAGCAGATTCTATTATGGTGACCCTGCTTCATGCTGTGCACGAAAATCTGAGCCCAAGCAAGTACAGAAGGAATAAAAAAAAAATAGGGTTTTCTGATATTTCTCAAGTTCAGGAAACTTAGGACACATGTCTGTGAGGTTAACACTTTTAAGCTGTCAGCCTAGGGGCCATATACCATTGTTCATCATGCAGTCAATCAACAAACAAAGAGAGACAGACAGTTCTTGCAGTGTACGTAGAGGACAGCACCCTGCTCTTGGGGAAGCTCAGTAGGAGTAGTATGTGAACTCCTAACCTGGGCCACAGGGGAATGCATGGATGAAGTTTCTAACTTACTCTTCAAGAATATTAGTGTGATACCTTACAGGAAACACTAATTAAACCTAGTGGCAGAGGATAAATAAAACTTTCTTTGAGGGAAAGAGAAGGGAAGGGAAGGAAATGGGAGGGGAGGATAAGAGAAAGAAGGAGAAAGGAAGAAAGGGGAGGCCATGCCAGGCTGAGGAAACAGCATGTGGAAGACACCAGAGGCAAGAGGCCTTAAGAGGAGCATGTTTTCTGGGGGTGGGGGGAGTCACAGAGGGGGCATCCATCAATTCTCAGTGCTTACTCCTGGCTCTGTGCTCAGGAATCACTCCTGGCAGGCACAGGGGACTTATGGGGATGCTAGAGATTGAACATGGGTTGGCCTACCATATGCAAGGCAGATGCCCTACCTGCTGTACTATTGTTTGAATCTCAATGTCTGGGGGCTGTTTGCAATAGGAGATGGGAAGGACCCACAGGTGGACTTTGAAAGACATGGGCAGGTGAGCCTGGGGGGACCTGGATGTGGACAGAGCACCTTGCCAGGTGGAACACTGGTGGGTGGACTCGAATGGCCCTATCATTAATTAAAGGGAGCCTCAGCATGAAGCACAAATGAGAAAAGGCTTTGAATTGAGAGACGTGTTTTTTTTTTTTTTTTAACGTTGTTCAGCTGCCAGCTGACTACGCGCTGGCAGAAACGGCAAGTGATACTTAGCTCCCTTTAAGCTCCATTAATCTGCCCATTGCTTTCTGCTTCAAATTCCACTTCAAACAAGCAGCGGCTCCTCAAATTCATAATGAAATAAATGTTTTTGAATCCTTTGGTGGTTTGGCTGGGGGGCTTGGTGGAGCCAGAGTGGGGACGTCAAAGGATGACAGTGGCTGTGGTCTGGGGGCCCGTACACCTGTGTCACCTGTGCTGATCTGCCCTGACATACAGGGTACATATATATATATTTCAAGAGGCACAGCCATGCCCATATCCAGAGCTTCTTATCACCAAGAGCTAAGCAACACTGTCTTAGGCATAGCATTCCACCTCACCCCCATAATGCCTGTGGGTGAACTTGAGTGTCTCCCCTCACATAGGACCTTTGAGACTGAAGACTTGAAGACCTACTTCTTATTGTGCACCTTGGCAAATATTTTACAGGTGTGGAATATAAGTAAAGACTATTATGGAGGGGCTGGAGAGATAGTACAGTAATAGGGCATTTGCCTTGCATGTGACTGATCCAGGATGGACCAGTTCAATTATTGGCATCCCATATGTCCCTTGAGCTTGCCAGGAGTGGTTTTTGAGCACAGAGCCAGGAGTAACTCCTGAGAATCTCCAGGTGTGGTCCCAAAACCAATCAATTAATAAAATAAATAAACTGCTTAAAAAAAGATTATAAAAAGTGGCGAAAGGGTATTAGCTTCCTGTTAAATGAGAAGAAAATCTAGATCCTGAGAGGACCATACATGATTGGTGTCAATTTACATAGAACCAGCAAGTGGTAAAGTGAGGATTTGAATCTGTGATTCTCTGGGACCTAGAGACTACATTCATGTCTTCCATTCCCTGTGGGTATGGTTTGGGATGCAGAAGCAGCATCACTGACCTGCCCAAGAAAGGTGTTTGAGAATCAGGGTCAGTTAGGGTTCACTCATCGACTAGTCTTCAGCACTTTTGGAGGGTCTGCTCTAGCAGTTTTTCAGTCTGAGAGGCCTTAGCAAAATGACACAATCACCCACAAAATCCTGTGTGCAAGGGGAGAACTGGACAAAGATGGGTGGGGAACAGCTGTGACTTATGGGGTCAGGCCCCTTTGTGTGTTTGAGAGGTTCCCATACTCACAGTCTTGGAAATGAGTTGAAGGGTGAGTTCCTCAGCAGAGCACAAGGTATTTTCAAAGAAATGAGTTTTGCAGAGGCAGAGAACTACAGCAAAGCAAGAATGCTGGGAAAGAATGTTAATAGTATGTTCAAAGGAGGCATGTCATCCACTCAGTTTATTCTGAAAAATGTCATACTTTATAAAAGTGAGAAGAATAGTACAATGGTGGTTGGCTTTTCTTTACTCTCAGCACATGGTAACATCTTGTATTAGTTTCTCTTCCTTGACAATCCTCCCCGCATTAATTGTGTGTATAGGAATTGTGCATGTATATTTGTAATATCTTTATATATATGCATTTTAAAACTCCGAAATATATATACACACATATATATTTATATATGACAACATAAACAATGCATCTCTATCTCATGTATGTTTGCTTTTCACTCCTTTGATTCCCTTATCAGAAACAAGTGTAGGTGCATTTTTGCATATTTTTTATTGGGAGGGGCACACTCATTGACGCTCAGAGGTTACTCCTGGCTATGCACTCAGAAATCACTCCTGGCTTGGGGGAGACCATATGGGATACCAGGGGATTGAACTGCGATCCTTCCTAGGCTAGTGCTTGCAAGGCAGATGCCTTATCTCTAGCGCCACCACTCTAGCCCTGATTTTTGCACATTTTTCTTATACAGAATCAACTGTTTTAACCTTTCTTGGTATTTGCTGATTAAGAAAGGAAGTTTCTTGGGATTTCCCCATTGATGCACACAGACTCAAAAAGAGTCAACAAAGAGAGAGAAGGAACCTCAGAAACATATTTTGGAGTAGTGGGACTAGTTTGAGGGTCTTCAGAGGGCAAGGATTACTCCACTGCCAGAACCCCCCAGCACCAAGTGGTGGCAACTAATAGATCTGTGTCTGAGCCCTGGGAAGCATCATCAATTCTTTTTTTTCTCTTTCTTTTTCTTCTTTTTTTTTGTTTTGTTTTGTTTTGTTTTGAGTTTTGGGCCACACTTGGCAGCGCTCAGGGATTACTCCTAGCTCTGAGCTCAGAAATTACTCCTGGTAGGCTTGGAAGACCAAATGGGATGCCAGGTATCAAACCGGAGTTGGCTGCTTGCAATGTAAATGCCCTACTTGCTATACAACTAAATGGCCCAGCAACATCATTTTAAGTCTGAAAATTTTTCTCTCTAACATGAGCACCTAGCTGGATTCTACAAAATGTCATTAATTTGATGTTAGTGACCCAATTTCTCAGCTTGGAGACTAATCTCAGAACAGACAGCAAACCAAGCCAATGAGGTAGGGAGGGAGGTAGGCTGATTTCCCATCCTGACAAGGTCTTAGCAGTCCCAACCACACCCCATGGCTACAGGGGTGGCCATACAAACAGCTCAACTTCATGGCCTCACAATCTTTAAAGATATGGCAAACCAATGAAACTCCCAGATAGCCCATTTTTGGACTGGGAACTCTGTGGAGCCCTTGGAGCAGAAAATAGTCTTAGTTTCACAGATCCTGGAGCTTCTGGAGACACTTCCAAATTTCACAATATTGACAGCCCAGTAAAAACACAGCAAATTAGGTGGGTAAGTGGTGTAGAAGCAAACTGAGCTAAATAAGCAAAAACAATAACACACAAAGCTTAACCAACAAAAAACAGCGCAGTAAATCTTCAGACAATGACTTTAATAGCATCATTGTGAGATTTAACAATTTTCGCAGACTTTCTTTTATTGAACTATTCTTTTGGTAATTCCACTTACCATTTTGGTGAAACAAGCAATATAAAATATTTTGTGCCTGCCAAGGTACTAGGCTTGGGTGGAAGTGGGAAACAGGACAACGGTGAAGGAAAGGTTACACTAACAGTATGTTTAGTGTTGAAAGATTTAATGCCTGAAACAACAGTTTATGAACAACTTCATCAGCCACAGTATTTAAGTTTACTTTATTGATTTTTTTTACTTTTTTATTACTTATTGCAATTAAAAATTTTTACAATAACACTTCTATCTACCAAGTTGTTTCGAATACAGTTGTTCCAGACATTACATTTTCAAATACTACATATCAACATTCATCACACAGGTTCATACTTTGTTTTACCACAATTGCATTTTCATTTAAGCGATGTTTATCAAACTTGGGTCTGTCTGATTTTGCTAGACCATAGCAAGGAACACCCCCTAGTTTCAGTAAATGGCAGGAACAAATAAATTACTATTTGTATGTCACCAAACTGGGCAGGTTTTATTCAGTACTCTCTCAGTCTCCAACTTAAAGAGTAGCTAGTTACTTCGATTTTATGATCAAAGAAGAAAAGACTAATGAATCCAGGCCAAAAAAAGGGGAGAGAGAGACAGAGAAAGAGAGAGAGAGAGAGAGAGACAGAGAGAGACAGAGAGGCAGAGACAGAATAGAGAGTGACAGAGATAATGACAAAAAATATAAATGTCTTCCATAGAGGCAGGTAAGTGTGACGGCAGTAGGAAAACTGGGGACATTGGTGACTGGAAATGTGCACTGGTAAAGAAATAAGTGCTGGATATTGTATGACTGTAGCTCAATTATAAATAACTTAGTAACTGTGTATCTCATGGTGAGTCAATGAAAAAGTGTCACATATATTGGATATGGGGAAGTCACTTCTGTTTACATTTCACGGACTTAGGTAAGCCACACAATTAAGCCAATGCCCCATAAGGGTAGGGTGAATATTATTCATGCAGTAGTTTCGGCAAAGAAAGTGGCAATGGGTGTGGGTACATAGTTTTCATAAGGATGGGAGAAACAATGGACCACATAGACCTTAAAAATACTGCTTGGAAGCCTTTCTCTCTTGTATCCCAGAATCCCAAATGCCTGGCTAGAAAAACCTTTTATATAAAGGCGATATTGCTGCTGAGCAGAAACCCCAACTCCAAAAACTACTGAAAGACTTATTTCATTCATGTCATTTCCCTCCTGACTTTATCATCTTTAAAAAAATCTTGTGCTACACATGAAATAAAATAGAGAGAGAAAATTCTCTCTTTGCATCCTCCACTTCCTAGCACCAGAATCTCTGTTACCCCGAGGGTGCGAATAATCAGAGCACACAAGGAGTACACACACTCAGTGACTAGGAGAGCCAGGAGGCAGGCTGCAGTGGTAGCACAAAGTACAGTATACAGTATGGGGAATTCCAGAAGTACAGAAAGGGCTGGGCTATAAATCAGACTAACAGCAGAAGAAAGCTTTTCAAAGAGTCTTGAAGAAAGAGCTTAGGTGAAGATGTGCCAGAGTGTACATTTACATCTGAGGCATGCGGGAAATTCTAGAAGGGCAAAGAAGATAGCAGAAGACTGAAAATCCACCAATAGGGCCAGAGAAGTGGGCTAGCTAGGGCAAAAAGGACCTTGGGCACCAAGATCACTCATATATATTTTGAGGATATATTAGAGGCATGGGCAAGAGGCTAGAGGCAATTTGGGCCGAAGTTGCAGTGCTTCCATGAGATCACAGAGTATTTTTTTTTCTTTGCCATCCATACACTCAGCCTCTTCCAATACCTTATGAGCAGCGCAATGGGTATGTCATCACTCAGGATAAAAGTGAAGGGACAAACGTAAGACCACACATCATATCACTATGTTGAAAGGTCAGCTTAATGGTCTCTTTTTTTTTTTCCTAGACTACTCAGTGCTTCTCTTGACATTCTAGCCATTGTCCAGGATGCTAAAACACAGTACAACACAGATTAGGTGACCTAAGTATTGAAAATTAATTTTCTCAAAATTTTGGAGAATGAAAGTCCTGTGCCAGATATTGGCAGGGTGACTTTCTCTCCCCATCTTATAGAGAGCCACCTGCTCTCTGGGTCCTCACATGACCTTTTGTCTGTGTGCATGTGCTTCTGATGAGACTTGCTCTTCCATACTTGTGCTATTGAAATGGAGACCTACCTTAACAATCCAATTTTTCCTTACTTATTTCCTTTGGAGGTTTTTAACATATGAACTTGGAGGAGAAAAACAGGTCAGGTTAGGTGACAAAAACTAGCAATAACCCAAACATTGACTGTCCTCAATAATTTGTTCTCATACTGCCATTGATCTGCCTTATGTAAGATGTTTTTTACCTATAAAAGATGCTGCCCATTTTAAGTGCTTTCTTAAATATTTATTAAGACATGCATCAGGTCCCTTCTACAGTTAAAGCTCATTTCACCAGGTGGCTGGTAAAGCGAGTCTTTAATTGTAAAGGGTATAGTTTTATTTTGTATTTTGGAGTTAGGCTAAAATTTTGAGGTTGTTGCCCATCACCCCATTTTGCTTGGTTTCAAATCTCCATATAACTGTCTACCTACAGGAAGATCTTGAGTAAAGTGTTTGGACTAGGTGTGTCTATTCTATCACTTGGAAAATAGAAATATTGGTGGCATCTTTGCAATTGGCTAGCTTTGTTCCCTTTAGCTCCTTATTTTTATGATGCAAAGGTCCTCAGAGGAGTTAAGAGAGGGAAGTTGTGGGTACTGGCCTTGGAACAGAGTCTATTTGAGTGAGACCTTAACCTATCCCTTATTTCATTCCTGAATAAATTGCTAGTGAAAGGTATAAGTTAGCATGCACCTTGCAATCCAGAATTGTTGGAGTTGTATGCACAAAGGAAGCCCACACACCTTGCCATCCTCTCAGGGGTTTCCCTTCCACTACTCTCTCACCTTCAAGCTTACATGTGCTCAGACCATTCTCTGTTCCTGGCTAGTGAATTTAGTAACCAGTGAGTCAAGGTGTTGGTGACTGAGCACTTCATCTAGGTTTTAATTAGGGGCTGCCTGTCTTCCTCCAAAAAGAGGGTAAAACCACCATGTGGGCCAGAATGCTATGGGAGAGGTGTGTCTGGGCATGTGGCAGGGTGGACCCCTGGGATCTGTGTGAGTGCTCTATCTTGCTCACCTGTGCCAGACACTTTGCATAGTATAGAGCACAGCACATATTTGTGCAAATTAGGAAGCAAGAGCAGACTTTAGTCTTACCTGTAAAGCTGGGGCTCTGTGCCGTACACATCCTGTTCAACCATCTGAATTTGCCTGTAGCCTGATCTAGGTTTCATCTGGCTCTAAGGAGCCATATTCTTTTTTTTTCCAATGGCCTTTCTTTTTTTTTTGAGATGAGCACAATTGTGATATCTTTTTTTTTTATATTGTGACTGAAGTTCATTTACATAGAATTATTTACAATACATAGTGACAATAAATGAAGGGCATTCCCACCACCAATGTTATCCTCCCTCCACTCTTGTTCCCAGCATGTCTCCCACATCTCCCTCCTTTACCCCCCCAGAATTCTACTGCAAATGGTTGCCGCCTTACAGCTTGTTAGAGGTTGGGTATCTATTCTGTTTGGTGTTCCACTCTGGTCATTTTTTTTTTTTATTTATACTACATGTTCATATGACTGGTCCTGGTACCATTTTTTCCCCCCTCAATTTATAAGGCTGAATGATTCAAATTATGCTATTCTGTTGGAGGTTAAAAGGCTAAGGAAAAGAGGAGAAAATTTGGAATCTACTACTAAAAAAATAATAAAGAAAAATTAAAAAAATCACCTAATAATATCCACAAAAGTGGAAAAGAAAAAAAAAAGTGGAAGAAAAAGGAGTAGGAAGATAATATCAAAAAACAAACAAACAGGGGCCGGGCGGTGGCGCTGGAGGTAAGGTGCCTGCCTTGCCTGCGCTAGCCTAGGACGGACCGCGGTTCGATCCCCCGGCGTCCCATATGGTCCCCCAAGAAGCCAGGAGCAGCTTCTGAGCGCATAGCCAGGAGTAACCCCTGAGCGTCACAGGGTGTGGCCCAAAAAACCAAAAAAAAACAAAAACAAAAAAACAAACAAACAAAAATAAAACAAAACAACACCAGAAAAAGTGCTGTAGTGGCAGGGTTTATGTTACCCCACTTTTTTTTTTTTTTTTGTATAGGCACAGCAAGTATTGGGGAAGGAAGGAAATTCCTGTGGCCTAAGAGATTCAGGGTTTCTCCATTCTTAAAGCATATTGTCATGGGAACAACCACTGGCTCCATACCTTCTCATTGCCATATCCCAGGGTTGCTTTTTGTTTTTGTTGGTGTTTTTTGTTTTGTGGTGTCAGGAACCTTTCTTCTCTGTTGTGGATGAGAAAATAAGGCCACTATAGCAAGCAATCTTGTTATTTGCGCAGGTCCTAGGACAGGGCCTAGGATAGAGTCTTTAAGGTTCTAGAGGTACTGTTCCACCATTGTTGGTGTGTCCAGTTTTCTGTATCATGTGCTCCATGTTTTTTGCGCGTTCCCTAAGCTGAAGTCTAGGAAATTATGGTTCCAATGGTTCTACTCAGTCTCTGTTGTCAGAATTGGGCCTCTGTACTAAGAAGTCTTGATTTTTGTAAAAGACCTGGGCTATAGCCTAGGGTAGGGTTTTCCTTAATGGTCTCCAGGTAGGTTCTGTTCAGTCACAGTTGTCAAAGTCAGTTTTCTGTAGTTAGTGCTCTTATTTTTCATAGTTCAAAGGATGATACTTCTTCTGATTTCCACTTAGTGTTAGGTGATGTGATAGGGCCTCCTGGTCTTAGGTCAAGTTTTCATTTCCTCGCTGTCCTCGTTGTCATATTAACACTGGCACAAGTATATCTCCCAATGCAGCTTAGTTCCTGGTGTTGTTGCATGGGTTTGTTTCAGTTCTACGTCTGGGATCTGGGATTTGAGAATGAACTAACACTGTCCAATCTCGTGGAAACTGAGTTGTATCCACATGACATACGTCCAGGATGGGAGGCACCCTTGTATAAAAGGGAAGATAAGATCTTTTGTCTGAGTCCATGATTTCCCCTTATTTACTGTGCCTATACAAAACTGTGTGGTGTCCTTTTGTATTGCTGATGCTATTCCAGGTAAGGATGACAGACCACACGTACAGTATCTGTGGTTTGGTCTGAGCTTTTATCCCAGGCAAGACGTTTTATTGGTTTTTGACCAAGCAGCACCAAAATTGGTGAGGGTAGAGATAATATGTATATTTAAAAATAGATTATATAGATAAAATTGAGATATATAAAAAAAAGGAAATTGAAAAAAAAAGGAGAAAAGGTATTTGAAAGAAGAAAGTGATTGGGGAGGCTATCTGTATGTTTAGGAATACATATCTTAAGATACATTTTTAAAAAGGTATTAAGCTAACGTAGGCAATATAGGCCTCCCAATTAGGTCTTCTGACATATTCTTGTGGGGAGCAAAAGCCAAGTTACTTTTTCGTATCACAGACTTTGGTCTAGAGTTTAATATATGGTTTGCGGCATTTCAGAGTCCTACAGTGTCTTTGAGCTAGGGGTTTTGCTGCAGCTGAATCCGGTATCATGCAATGGTCCACGATTTGAAGAGGGTGAGAGGGGTCACAAGCTTGAGTCAGGAGGCTTATTGGTTGTGGTTTCTTGCTGAGACACAAGATGAGGGATCAAGAGGGTGTCTTTCATTGAGGAGCTGGATGGTGGTCTGTTGGGAAGGAGGTCGGTCTTGGTGCCTAACGAGTTAAAAACTGAGGGTAAACAGGGTTAAATAAGGGGGAGATAACAAATCCAGGTTGGGATATGGGGGGGGGGTAGAGAGGTCTCTGGGTGTGGAAAGGCAATATAGAAGAAGGGCTCTATACATTGTATAGATAAATTGTTTAAGGCTAAGGCTCTGTAGTCAGATAGGACAACTGTATAGAAAGTAATATTTACTTAGACACTGACTTCAGAGATCTATATGAGTGCTATCCTCCATACATAGTATATTCCATTTCCTTACCTACAAATAGTCAAGAATAAGAATATTTTTGGACTATGTTGAAAAAGGTTGAGATAAATCTGCTTTGGCTATCTGTCCGGGGGTTCTTTGGCTAGCTGTCCAGCCCAGTGCTCAACACATGCCATTTCAAGGGACCAAACTCCTGGCGTGCAGCTTCTCCAGACCCAGCTCTGTCTCTGTTGTTTGCCAATGAATGGATTGGGGCAGAGTTTTGCTCCACCCTATCCCATCCCCCAAGGCCCAGGTTACCAGATCAGGCCATGAAGACCCTCTGGCATGGGGGAGTCTGGGCCCCTGGACTGACTGGCAGTCCGGGGATTCTTCGGCTAGCTGTCCAGCCCAGTGCTCACCACATGCCAGTGCAAAGGACAAAAAGGAGTCATATTCTTACCCCTACCAATCATCTGTTTAGATATGGGATTCCTGGACTTGCTGGACAAAGGGTGGTGTAGTTTTAATTACTTCACTGCTGAAGAATAGCCACTGAGAGTCAGAATTTTCTGCAGCTTGTTTATCTATAGAAGGGCATCTATGGCTTTCTGGGATGAACTCCCCAGGCACTGAATTCCCTTTCCTGAAGCTGTTATGATGGCCATGGATGAACATGTTTCCCGTTTTTCCTCCCTTACTTGGGAGATGGGGAGTAGCCCACCTTTCACAGGCGTGGCAAGGTGCACTTCTTGAGAGTCTTAATAAGATGAGCCTCCTTATTTATCCTGTCTTGCCCAAAGGAATATAAAATCGGAGGTGAAATTTCATACCAGTCTACATTTTGCAAACCGCGCGAGGGAACATTTGCTCCTCCCAACCATCAGTACCCCAGATTTACCCTTCTTAACTTCAGTAGCATATAGTTCTAATCTCTGACCTAAGACATACAGTAGTTCTAACAAATCCCAGAACTATTTAGAAGGACACAAATTAAACACATATTGAACACATATATCTTTTGAATATTTTATGGGTATTTTCTTTAACTGATGTAACTCTCTATATATTCTTCTACCATGATGTTTCTATCCACTTTTCATCTTGTCTTTTCTTTGTAAGCTGTTCAGTAAGCATTGTTGTTGGAACTGTCCCTCAGTTTGATGCCTATGATTGAACTATGTCATGGAAATTGCTGGTCTTGTTCCTATTGCCTCCAAATGCACCAATAATGCTTCATGGCATTGATCCTTGTTTGCATAGACACATTAAAATGGGATCACACCATACATACAGATAAGTTCTTATCTAATAAATCTCAGTACAATGTACCTTACACCCTGAACATTGATATAATGACCTGGCACAGGCCTCAGAAGAATGGGCATCCTCCATTCACGCCGGACCAGGCAAGCTATCTACGAAACATCCAAGGTCTTTTATAGCAACAGCTGGAAGCAGTCCTCTACCAGGAAAGACACTACCAAGGGTCTGACATCGACCTCCTAAAAAGAGACTTCCGTTTACACTGAGAAGACGTGACAACAACAATGACCTGCTCTACAGGACATGGTTCTCTCTAGTGCCCCTTAAGTGTGAGGTGAAATGAGAGGATGCTCTGCACCATCCTGACTGCAATATGGGATATGCAGACTCCAGGATCTTTAATACAGAAGCATGATACCAACAACAGAGACTATGTGAGGAATGGAGGTGTATTGTCACTACAGACAATGACTTGAATTGGACAAACTAGTTTGCCTGGAGCCTAGAGTCAGTCCTGTGCCAGGAAACTTCAGAGGTAGGGTCTCCTTGTATTTAGACCATAATTTGTCTTTCCATGTCCCGTATGTTTTGGTGGGCCTATGCAAACAAATGCCACTTTAATACCGTTTTTTACTATGTTCCCTTGACTCCAATCCTTAAGAAAAACAACCCACTAAAACTTTTGAGGTTAACTTAAACTAGTAAGCATGTACATGGAACTAGAGAAATGTACTTTGCCCTCAATGTTTAAGGAGTTACATAAGTCTAATGTCTTTAGATTATATTGTGTGCTGCTAAGAAATAGTATGTACTACAACTGGGGATTTGAGGGACAAAGTAATTGTATTGTACATGGGTTCAGTTTTGTTTTTCTTAATGTTCTTTGGCTGAAAGTTCAAGGCTGGGATATCATCGATGGGAATACCGAGAATTCTGTTTATGGGTGATTGGGCTTCCACTGTAACTTTACCCTGTCCTCTTTCTTTGCATCTTTGTTGTCATAATTAAAATAAAGTTAAAAAAATACAAATGCTTTGTAATTTGGGAATCCAATATAAAATGAGACCTGTTATTATGAAACAATCGAGTCACACCCCTTAGAATAATTTCCTAGACATGCTGGGCTGCCTCCCCCATTTCTGTGCCTCAGAAGACTTGAGAGCTAACTCCAGGATCCAGAATTTTCCATCACATTTGTGCAATAGGCCAATGACAGAGTCTCATGGAACTCTCAGAAAAAAGCTCCAACTTGCAGGAAAAACTCATTGATATGCCAGTCTCACAGCTGATCTCACCGAGGCCCCCAGGTAACGGCCCCCATTTACCACTGCTGTCACCAGATGAGCTTATCAGCCCAGCACTGCAGATCCTCAAATTTGTAGACCACATAGCAGCATCTTTTACAGTTAATTTCCTGGTAGGAATACACAAAATATTAAGGAAATTATTCCTACTTGCCAGGGGTGGTTGGGAAACTGAAAGTCAGAGTAAAGGGAATACTCTATTGGTAATGGGATTGGTGTTGAAATATTGAATGGCAGAAATAATGGTATTATGAACAACTCTGTCAGACACAATACCTAAAGAAATTTATTTAACAAATAAATAAATGTTAACGTTTTAAGACAAAAAACAATCTTCTCGGGCCCCAGAGAGATAGCACAGCGGCATTTGCCTTGCAAGCAGCCGATTCAGGACCAAAGGTGGTTGGTTCGAATCCGGGTGTCCCATATGGTCCCCCGTGCCTGCCAGGAGCTATTTCTGAGCAGACAGCCAGGAGTAACTCCTGAGCACTGCCGGGTGTGACCCAAAAACCAAAAAAAAAAAAGAAAAGTGTCTGACCCAGAGGCAGGCAGGAGAGAAACTGGGAACATTGGTGGTGGGATGGATTGTGCCCTGGTGAAGAGAGTTGGAGATAGTATGCCTGAAACCCAGTCATGAATAACTCTGTAAGTGAAAAAAAAAAAAAAAGAAAAAAACACAACTGTATAAAAACAATCTTCTCAGTAATAGCATCCAATGATGACAAAATTTCTAACATTTTTAAGGGCCACACCTGCAGGGCTCAGGAGACACTCCTGGATCTGTGTTCTGAAATTGCTCCTGGTAGGTTTGGGGGCCTATATGAGATTCTGGGTATTGAACCCAGGTTAGTCGCATGCAAAGGAAATGACCTAACCACTGTGCTATCACTCCAGACCTGAAAGAATTTCTAGAGGGACTTTCCTGCCAGTAGACCCATCTCTGGGTTTACTCAGGGTTGGAAGAAACAATCATCCAGAAAGAACACAAGAAAGTTTTCTTTTTTTTTTTCATTGTTTTTTTTATTTATTTTTTTTTATTTTTAATTATGAGAACAAAGATGCAAAGAAAGAGGACAAAGTAAAGTTACAGTGGAAGGACAATCACCCATAACCTAATTCTCAGAAGAAGTCCCCTTGCTGATATCTTAACTTTGAACTTTCAGCCAAAGAACATTAAGATAAATAAAACAGAATCCATGTACAATTACTTTGACCCTCAAGTCCCCAGATTGTAACACATTATAATATTTCTTAACAGCACACAAGGCAATCTAAAGCCATAAAACTTATGTAACTCCTTAAACATTAGAGGCATAGTATTTTTTACATTTCCATGTACATGCATATTAGCTTAAGTTAACCTCAAATTTTAAGGTTATTTTTTTAAGGATTAGAGTCAAAGGAGTACAGTAAAAATGGTGTTAGAGTGGCAATTGTTGTTTGCATAGGCCCACCAAAATATGAGGGGCATGGAAAGGAATAACCTTGGTCTAAATACAAAGAGGCCCTACCCCTGAAGTTTCCTGGCATAAGACCAACTCTAGGCTCCAGGCAAGCTAGATCATCCAATCCAAGACATTGTCTGTAATGCCAACACACTTTTCACACAGTCTCTCTTGTTGGTATCATGTTTCTGTATTAAAGATCCTGGAATCTGCATATTCTACATTGAAGCCAGGATGTGGAGCATCCTCTCGAAGAAACCTTTCTTAAAGTTCTCTAGAACCAAAGGCGTGTCTACTGGGAATTTCTGGTTCTGTGTACACATGGGCTTGTTCTAAAAGGGTTTGCAGGCTTTGTCTGAGCCTCTAACATCACTATTGATACTAATTCTGAGTAAAAACACAGGTCCACTTTTCATCAAGAGTCATTATTTTGTTGGGCATTTTCCCTTGGCAAACAGTACTATTAACAATGTTTTCTAGGAACTCTGATTTTTATCTTAGGGGCACTGGGGGAAAAATCAGTCAATTCCATATTCTCCATCCATGGAGGCCTATCTCTCTGTGAAACTTGAATTAAATTTAAGGGAGGCTCACTGTATGCCAGGCCTCTGCTAGGCTTGAAGAAGATATGGAAATAAATAATGACAGATCCTGCCTGTGGGGAGTTGGCAGTCTAGTGAGGGACAGAGGAAGTATAGAGAAATGGTTCTAACAGAATTAAAAAGCACTTTGAGAGCCATGGCTAGGGTAATGGGAGAGGCTGATTATTTTTAATTAGAAGGTTGGGGAAAGTCTTCTTCTAGAAAAACGCATTTGTGAAGGGCCTTAGTGTATGCTGGGATATCAGGTGGTGGGTGTGAAGGGAGGGAGAAGAGAAAAGAAAGGCATTTTTAGGGTGCAGATTGGCCAGGACCAAGCATGTTTAGCAAAGGCCATATTTGAGTGGGATGGTGTGTAAGGTTTTTGGGACAGGAGTCTAGGAAACAGGGAAGAGATACTGCATCTAGGGTCTAGAAGATTATATGGATTAGGAATTAATCAATTTGTGTATATCTTTCTTCTGGGCCAGATTCAGTCCATGCATTTAGGTTTCTAACAAGAACAAAAGGTGACCATCTAGTTCTTAATGAGCCTCCATTTTAGATGAGGAAGATAAAAAGTCAAAGAATGACAGAAATACAATTGGATAACTCTATGAGAGGAAATCAGAGGAGGAAGCCACTTTGGTTGGGTGAGTTGGTAAAGTAAAGCTTTATGGAGAAAAAGGCTACATGACAGTGAATCTTGCAGAAAATCAAAGCTCAATTTAATATTGCTTGGGTTTTGTTTAACTAATGCAGTGCTTCTCAAGTAGTGGGGGGGCGATGCTCTGTAAAGTGGGGTGCGTTTGACCTCGGCAAACACTGTCATAACAAGCTAAGCCCCTTGTTTATGTCTCTGTATGTCTCTGGAGCTGAGAGTTGCTGTGTCCTGCTTCAAACCCCTCTTCGAAAAGCTATGCATTGCAAAACGTGCTCATTAATCCAGACATCACCTCTGATTAAAAAGTCAGCTCAAGCTTCTCAGTTTAATATAGTCCCATCTGTTTATCTCTGCTTCCACTTGTTTGGAGAGTGCTTTTTCCTCCTTCAAGATGCCTTTTGTCTCAATGTCATGGAGTGTTTTACCTGCATGTTGTTTTATATACCTTATAGTTTCAGATCTGATATCAAGGACTTTAATCCATTTTAATTTTACCTTCATACATGGTGTTAGCTGGGGGTCTGAGTTCGCTTTTTTGCAAGTGGCTAACCAGTTGTGCCAACACCACTTGTTGAAGAGGCTTTCCTTGCTTCATTTTGGGTTTCTTGATCCTTTATTAAAAACTAGGTGGTTATATGTCTGAGGAAGATTCTCTGAGTACTCAAGCCTATTCCACTGATCTGAGGATCTGTCTTTCAATATCATGCTGTTTTGATAACTATTGCTTTGTAATACAACTTAAAATTGGGGAAAATAATGCCTCCATATTCCTTTTCCCAAGGAGTGCTTTAGCTATTCAAGGGTGTTTATTGTTACAAATGAATTTTAGAAGTGTTTGATCCACTTCTGCACCTCAAAGTAGATAGTGCCCAGAATACAAAAGCCACCTACTGAGTAGGAGAAACTATTCACCCAATACCCATCAGATAAATAACCAATATCCAAAATATACAAGATATTGACAGAACTATACAAAAAAAATCATCTAACCCTATCAAAAAATGGGGAGAAGGGGCTGGAGAGATAGCATGGAGGTAAGGCGTTTGCCTTTCATGCAAGAGGTCATCGGTTTGAATCCCAGCGTCCCATATGGTCCCCCGTGCCTGCCAGGAGCAATTTCTGAGCATGGAGCCAGGAGTAACCCCTGAGCACTGCCGGGAGTGACCAAAAAACCACAAAAAAAAATGGGGAGAAGAAATGAACATTTTGTAAAAGAAGAAATGAAAATGGCCAAAAGGCACATGAAAAGATGCTAAACATCATTAATCATCAAGGAGATGCAAATCAAAACTACTATGAGGTACCACCTTAAGCCACTGAGACTGGCACACATCACAAAGAAGGAAAACAAGCAGTGCTGGCGGGAATGTGGGGAGAAAGAAACTCCTTTTCACTGCTGGTGGGAATGCTGTCTAGTCCAACCTTTATGGAAAGCGATATGGAGATTCTTCCACAAACTGGAAATTGAGCTCCCATATAATCCAGCTATACCACTCCTAGGAGTATACCTGAGGAACGCACAAATACAATACAAATATCCCTTCCTCACATCTATATTAATTGCAGCACTATTTACAATAGCTAGACTCTGGAAACAACCAAGATGCCCTTCAACAGATGAGTGGCTAAAGAAACTGTGGTACATATACACAATGGAATACTATGCAGCCGTCAGGAGCGATGAAGTCATGAAATTTTCCTATACATGATGTACATGGAATCTATTATGCTGAGTGAAATAAGTCAGAGGGAGAGAGATAGACACAGAATAGTTTCACTCATCTATGGGTTTTAAGAAAAATGAAAGACATTTTTAGCAGTATCTCAGAGACAAGAGAGATGAGGGCTGGTAAGTACAGCTCATGACATGAAGCTCACCACATAGAGTGATGAGTACAGTTAGAGAAATAACTACACTGAGAACTATCATAACAATGTGAATGAATGAGGGAAGTAGAAAGCCTGTCTCGAGTACAGGTGTAGGTGGGGTGGGGAGGAGGGAGATCTGGGAAATTGGTGGTGGGAATCTTGCACTGGTAAAGGGGGAGTGTTCTTTACATGACTGTAATCATACAACTACAATCATATTTGTAATCACTGAGTTTAAATAAAAATAACTTAACAATAAACAATCAGCTCAAATTATTTTATATATTTTTGTTTTGCAGGTTAATTTTTTTTATAAAGATACTATTTACAGTTGCGGGGGAGCACAAAAATGTTTTCTTCTTTTTAGGGAGGCATGACAGAAAATAATTGAGAAGCACTGAACAAGTGTTTCTTACTCCATGGATCCCTCTGCATCCTTCATGCTTTTTTTTTTTTTCTGACTGTATCACAGTCATGTCTTAGTTACAAAAAACTTATAACTGACTCAAATGGACAACATAAGAGGACAGAGACTTATTTTCTTAATTTAAAAGCTCAGTTTATAAAGAACCAGTGTAAAATATTACAGTAAGTGAACACACAGATCAAGAAATACTTTTGGATTTCATATCTATTATTTAGGACGTTGATGATAATAATATAGAGATCAACATGAACAGAAAGTGAACAGAGAGAGAGACACACATTGACTTGGAAAGACCATAAGCCTCCTTCTGTTAATTGAGGAACAAATATCAGAAGTCTATTCATAGAAGTGAAGATTATTTCTAGGATATTCAGCTTAGCTACCCTGTGATCTCTTTTGTTTTTCCATGGTGGTAGCCAACACAGTGTCCCAGCAATCCACCTACCTAGGTCAGCAGGGTAGGTGTAGCAACTACTTGTTGTTATGCTAAGCTAACATTGGATAACAAACTGACCCCAAAGTCAGAGACTTGTTTCAACAAGTACCACAGAAGGCTTCTCTCTTTTAGGGGCAGTTCTCTTATAGGAAAGGATTAGTCTGTTCTTGTCTTTAAGATTTTAGGTCATCTTCAATTCTGCTTCATAAGCATTCAAATTTTCTAAAACGTACCAGATATCCAGGCTTGATCATCACAGAAACACAAGAGATAAGTCAGTCTCTACAAGAACATTCATGTTCTTGGAACCATGTTTATTTACATCTAGAGGCCATAGCAAAGCATTTGACTAAGTCAGAAGCAAAAAGGCTGACAAGTGTACTATCCCTTAAAAAGAAAGTGATAAGTGTGGAGACACTTGCTGAATGACCATCTCATTTGTCACAGAAACAGATATTTCTTGCTTTTCTCTTTAAACACAAAAAGAAACACTTTTTCAGAATCCCTGGCTAATATTCTTAGAGTCACATTGGCTAGAACTGAGCCTTATACATAGCCCCAGATAATCACAGATAAAAGCAGTGGGGTTTCTATAATTGATTAGACATGATGTGATAAAAAATCAGTTGTGAATCATCCTTTGGACCAGAACCATCTTTCCTTGAATCCCAATGGAGCTGGGCTCCTGATGGTACATTTCTCGTGGGATAATGATTATAGGATAGGTAACCAACAATATCTACCTCACCACCAACTGAGCACAGCCCAGTTACTCTCCCTCTCTGGACCTAGGTCTTGAGTAAAGCACCAAAGGCCTTCTGTTGATTAGCTGTGTGCTAGCATAAAACTTTCCAGATATGACTAGCTGAAATTCTTTTCTCTGCCTTGTTCCCATCATGCCAGCTAGCCAAGAGCATTCTTGCTTTAGACAATGGCCTTATAATATCACCCTCTAGCCCTTCTGTCCCAATAAACACCTTGACTCAAGAACTGAGTCTATGTGTATGTTTGCTCTATAGACCTACATAGCACAAGGCTGTAACTGTAATGTAATGGATACCAGTCTTTAGTTCACATGGATTCATATCAGGGGAAACTTTTCTGTTCTGTGCCCAGAAACTTTATTCTAAGAACAACTCTGAGAGTTCTTGTGTTAGCAGGAAATTGGAAGAACAGAGAGCACTGAATCATTCTTCTCTAAGTTCCAAGACTTCGGGTTGATGAGTTCAGGTCATTAACTTAGAA
Source organism: Suncus etruscus (assembly GCF_024139225.1). NCBI lineage: Eukaryota > Metazoa > Chordata > Mammalia > Eulipotyphla > Soricidae > Suncus > Suncus etruscus. Next base: position 81,255,847 of record NC_064859.1, read on the forward strand.
ATATCTTGGGAAGGGTTTTGAAATGACTCACTTTACTTTGTAGGAAAGTGGATGAGAAGCAACACATGTAGCAACAAATATTTGTCCTCATTCAGCCAGCTTAGAAGTTCTAGGCTTTCTCTACCCATCTTTTTGCATTTGTTCCTAGAAGGCCCCTGAGATCCTCCCAAGAATGCATATCTCTTAGGGAAGCAGGCAATTTCGGTTCTAATTCCATCAAGGCTTCTCCATAGCTCTGTTTCTAGGTTTTATGTACACCTCAAGTTTTTGTAATTTTTTTTTCTTACAAAGTATGGAGGGAGTAGGAAAGATAACTGAGTGATGAAAAGAACATGTCTAATATATGCTGGGGCCTGAGCTTGGGCAGGTGATCTGTAGAGTTAAACCCTAACCCTTCTTTGGGTGCCCTAGAGAGTTGATACTTACTTGACCTCCTCAATCATGTGAACCATTTACTTAGAGTGAATCATTGATCTTCTTTCTGTTGATCTTATTTCTTTGGATAGCCTTGGCATTACAAAGGCCCTGGGAACATCTCATGCTATTGAGGGGCTTTTTTTTTTTTTTTAATTATCTTCACAGGAAAAACTTACTTGTGAGCCAGGTCCTTCTCCACTCTAAACCTCAGCCTTCTCTCTATAAGATATTGGGGTGTCTGCCCAGACATAACCTCTGGCCCTACTCAGCTCCAACTGTTGTATATAGGGTGCAGCATAGTACTGTGTAGTTGCCTGCAAAATTGCCAGGTAGTAAATGCTCAGGGTCCCCCATATTCCACAGTAACCACAGTGGGAGCAGAGCAGTCACAAGCACCAATGAGTGGAAGATACCCAGGTGTCCCAGAGATCATCAGCTTTTTTGTTTGCTCTTTGGAGTTTTTGTCGCATGGTCCTTTTCTGAGTGTGATACCTATAGTTTGATCACAGGAAGACGGCTGTGATAATTCCAATCAGTCACAGTAAAACATACTTGGCAAGGTCTGCCTGCTGCCTGCCTGTGTCTCCTATGACAATCTTTGTTTGGAAATTGGACGAAACCCAGGGATTCAGCCAAGAGAACAAGCTGTAGCTCTCAGGGATGTGGCTTTACTGGCTGATCATTTTTCCTAGCGTTCTCAGTGCAGTGTTTTGGTGAGTGCTTGTATCCTTTGCTGGAAGGGATCTTTTCAGTCAGCCTGTCTGTCCTTGGTCAGAGGATAGTTTTCCTCCATGAGCTGAGTGAGCCAGTCCTTCTAACAGACAGGGGCACTAAAAGACATGCGCATGAAATTTGGAACTCTTTTGTGAGTTGGACTTAAATCACTGAGCAGAAAACAAATCAGCAACCAAACAAGAAATCGGACTCTCTCGTTTAATGTTCTGGTCAAGAAGCACCACTCCTGTGTGTGTTTGCGTGTATGTGTGGTATGAGAGAGAGAGAGAGTCTCTCTGTGTGTGTATACATGCATGCGTATGTGAATAAGCACACAGAAGTGGGGGTGGGGAGGAAATGACCTTTGCCTGGCTTCATTGCATTATACAGGGGAAACTCCCCTCCCCATTGGGCAACCCTCCAGCCAGCAGCCAGCTTCTGGGATGCAGAAGAAGGTCACCGGGCCCTCATCATCAGAGGAAGAATTTCCCTGTCTCGCGGGAGAGGAGACAGTGCATGAAAAATGGTGGCAAGGGGTCAGGAGGCGAAGGCAAGTGAGAAAACACTTTCATCTATTCTTCTGGGGTCAATGGGCTCCCATCAGGGAACTTCAGGGCCTGGATGAATGGCCCATTGCAGGAGGGGCAGCATTGTGTGGCTGCAGCCCCGTGGACCTGACAGGGCAGCTCGCAGGCCGGAGCCCCACATCACAATCCCCCATCTCCCCATCCCAGGACAATAGTGCCTAAGAAAGTGGTGGGTGGCTCGCCTCCCAGGGGCCTGATTCTTCTTATCAAAGGGCTTTCAGGGGAGCGCCAGGCCCATTGGAGCAGGAGGGGAGCTGTTTGTCCCGTCCCAAGAAGGCATTCCAGCCTCATTCCAAGCTCCTGTCCTGGCGATTAGGTTGGCCCGCATTGAATTTCATCTGAGACCTGTGTGGGTTTCTCAGCTGTTTCTGCTCCCAAGAAGCCATACATCTTTGAATTGAGGAATTTTTTGTTTGACGAATAACACATTCCTGTGTGAAATTAAGCCTGGGTCCTATGCTGAAAAGGAGCCACGACCTTCCCTCTTAGAGAATGTATGGCAGACCTGGATATTCACTTAGCACTAGCAGGCAGGGAGCATAGGAAGCCAATTCCTGGTCTGAGGCAATCCCTGTCTCCTTATCTGTCAATATCCAATGTGTGTTCAAAGTCTCTTGAAAATTTGTTGTGAGTCTGGCATTGTGACCCACTTCATTGAAACAGTATTGGTGTGCATTCTGGGTCTCTAGAAATATGTCAATGAAATGGAAGGAGGGCAGTACAGTATTGCTGTAGTGGTCCCAAACTCCCTGCCAACTTGAGTTTTGGGATCAGGCTGCTGGCAGAAGTGGGCAGAGGCCAAATGTGAGCTTATATCAATGTCGCATCTGGCATGGAGCCTCGGACTTTAAGACCCAAACAGTTTATTTGTCACTGAGAAAATCTCTGGCTTTGCAAGATTCAGCCTTGATTCTTATAGGAAATTCCCTCTATGTCAGTGTAGAGCTTGTAGAGATATGAAATGAGGAAATCAGTCCTAAAAATCTGTCTTGAAACTGTCTGCATCTTAGGTTGGCAATTTACTTAGCAAGATGGTTGGGGGCTGGGCTTTCAACAAGTTGAAGATAGAGAAAAGAAATAGAATTTGGTCCCTGTCTAAATTGAGGTCATGTTAATATAGAGAAGAATGCAAGTAGCTGTGGTTAGCATTATGAAAGAGATATGCATGAGGCATGTGCTATACTTTGTCCTTGAAGGAAGGATTCTTTTGAATTCACTTCCAGAGCTCAGCAAGGACACTTACATAGTATATTGTATTTACTAGTGCTGCCAAATATTTGTGTGCAATGAGAACTTCAGGTATGATTGCATTTGGAAATTGGATCTTTGGAGGTATAATTAGTTAAGCTGAGATCATATTAGATTCAGTTGGACCTTAAACCCAAAGACTGTTTTTCTCTATGAAGGCCATCTGAAGACAGAGTTAATGATTAGGACTATCCAATTCAGGAATTACAAGGCTTTCTTGCTGCCACCAGAAGTTAGGAGAGAATTATGGGACAGATGGTCTTTTACAGAGTTTCCAAAATGGGAGAAGCTGTCCTCAAATGCATCATCTCAAGGATCTCCAATCACCTCATTTTCAAGATATCAAAACACTTCACAAATACTGTTTTCTGCCTATTTCTTTGCTTGAGACTTCCTCCTTACCTAGCCCTCCAGGCAGTCAGATGGTGGTACCTCTTAGATCCTATCACACATACTCATTTAAACATTGAGGACCCTCTTGCTGCATACTAAGTATCTCAAAACAATGGCCCCTAGCAAAAACTCACTTCTTATTTTCATGTGTCTAGGCTCAGTTAGATTGCTCTTGACAGTAGTGATAGGGGCTGAAATAATATTTTTAGCTTTTATGTGTTGGTGTCTAATCTTGAAAGATATAAGCTGTTTAAGCTGAAAGATCTAGGTCTATAACATTTTCTCAGGTTTTTTCATTTGTTTGTGGCCATGCTCAGCAATGTTAAAGGGTCACACCTGGCTCTGCACGCAGGAATCACTCCTAAAAGTGCTGAGGAGACCATATGGGATACCAGAGATTGTGATGGTAGCTTCATGATCCAAGACCAGAATATTGAAGAACCATGGGTCTGGAAGAAAACATTGATGCAGGAAATAATCCACACACACTGAAGGGGGTGAAATGGATTCAGGATTTCCAACACACAAGCCTTCTGCTCCTAAGATGCAGATAGCTTAGCAGAGGAAAGCTGGAAATACAAGAAAGCATTTTCTTGAGACCCAGGATTTTTATTATGAAAAATCAGACCACACCCTGGGGTGAAAAACAACTGGTCTAAACACCAATCCAAAGTGCCACATTCAAAGATGTTTCCAACCATTGACATGTAACAAGGCATATACTTATGAGGTGTCATCTGATTAATCCAATATCTCCCCCTAATTGACTTTATAAAAAATACAGAAATATGAGGTAAAACAAAGTAATTTACATCACAAGGTTCTAAGGGAAAGACAGATGCCTTTAATTAAAAAAATAAAGGGGTTAACAATATTTTGCATAAGCACAGCAAAAGTTGGAAAAATAAAAAGAAAAATCTTTTGGCCTAAAAAACAGGGTGTCCCTACCTACAAAGAAGCCATAAGACTAACTAAAGGCTCCAGGCACACTAATTTGTCTAACCCCAAAGTCTTTCTTCAAGGTCCCAGGAAGGAGTCTCCGTAGTCAGTTTTGCAGTCAAGTGTCTGTAATTGGCAATATTGGTGTTAGCACATATGCTAAGTCAAAGTCAGAATGTCTTCTGGTTTCATCGCACCATTACATGGCAAGGCAGGGAAATCTGCCTTCAAAGTAAGTCATTGATAATATCCAAACTGTAGTCAGGTTAACATGTGAACCAACCTCTGGGTCAAGTATGTGCCAAGGCAGATCCAGGGCCTGTCCTGGTAGAAGGTCTATTCCTGGTGTAGTCGCAGAAAAACATAATGGACCCAAGATGAAACCCAAGTTTCAGGGATGATCAGCTGGTATCCAAGTGATTAAGCCCAAGTTAAGTCACTATGGCAAATGTTCAGTTTGGAAGGCCCCAGTAACAAGAAATTACTGAGTTCTCATCTCTAATGGATAATAACTTTCCTTAGTATCAATATTTTCTGATTTTAATTCACGCATGCAAAAAGAACGGTGCCACAGAATAATACTGGGGCCTAAGGAGAAGATAATAATGAACCAAACAATCCCCTATAACCTTTTTTTTTATCAAAAGCACAAAACTCCAAGGGTACTATCATACTATTTTCTAAAAAAATTCCTACTAGCAAATCTAAAGAAGTGTTCTAGCACTGGTTTATATTGGGACAGTCAGTGGAAATTTTTTCTCTTTGTTTTCATATTGATAGTATTATGCGCATATATTCTATGTATCCATAATATCCATCTTGTTTTGGGACCTTGATACCGCCCTACAAAGCTCATTTCTAATATTTTACTGCCTCAGTCCCAACCCTTACTTCCCCCCATCCTCCCATGTAGGTGCAGCTAATGACTGAAGCTCACCACATAGAATGATAAGTGCAGTTAGAGAAATAACTACACTATCCATCTTGTTTTGGGACCTTGATACCGCCCTACAAAGCTCATTTCTAATATTTTGCTGCCTCAGTCCCAACCCTTACTTCCCCCCATCCTCCCATGTAGGTGCAGCTAATGACATGAAGCTCACCACATAGAATGATACGTGCAGTTAGAGAAATAACTACACTGAAAACTATCATAACAATGTGAATGAATGAGGGAAAAAGAAAGCCTGTCTCGAGTACAGGTGTGGGTGGGGTGGTGAGTAGGTAGATCTAGAAAATTGGTGGTGGGAATCCTGCACTGGTGAAGGGGGGTGTTCTTTACATGACTGTAATCATACAACTACAATTATATTTGTAATCACGGTGTTTAAATAAAGATAATTAAAAAAAAGAAAAAAAAAGAATAGCTGCAATTACACAACAAAATATATGATAAAGAATGTTAAAGAGGGGCCAGCGCGGTGGCACTAGAGGTAAGGTGTCTGCCTTGCCAGTGCTAGCCTAGGACGGACCGCAGTTCGATACCCCGGCATCCCATATGGTCCCCCAAGCCAGGAGAGACTTCTGAGTGCATAGACAGGAGTAACCTCGGAGCGTCAATGGGTGTGGCCCTAAAAACCAAAAAAAAAAAAAAAAGGAATGTTAAAGAAATATACTTAAGAAGTATACAAAGGAAGGAGGTATATATATATATAATTCGTGGCATGCAAATGCTTAATGCGATTTTTTGCAATTTTTTTCTTACTAATGTGATTTTTTATTGGCGAATATTCGGTAAGCGAATAATCACGAATACTTTGCGCCTAGTGCAGATGTCATTTCCACTGCTCCTGCCCGCTGTTCCTTGCATTATTGGAGGCCTAAAGGAGAGAAGGAAGAGAAGTTTATTACAGAATTAGATTTTCTCATACCTTCATCATGACTTCATCAAAGCCTGCAGTGAGGAGAAAGATTGATGACGAGCACAGACAATTTCAGGAGAAGTGGGAGACGCAGTATTTCTTTGTTGAGCACAGGGGCATCCCCACACGTCTTATTTGCAGAAAGTTGCAGTGCACAAGGAATACAACCTGAAACGCCATTATTCAACTAAACATGCTGAGGAATGTGCAAAATATCAAGGAAATGAGAGAGCCAAGCGGGTTGCCAGTCTTAAAGCATGTCTAATGAGGCAACAAGATTTCTTCAAGAATGCAACCAAAGAGAATGTTGCATCAGTCAAAGCTAGTTACATGGTTAGTGAGGTGATTGCTAAGGCAGGGAAACCATTCACAGGAGAGTTTGTTAAAAAATGCATGTTACAGGCTGCAAGTGTTATCTGTCCAGAAAAGAAAGGTCAGTTTAGCAAAATCAGCCTTTCTGCCAACACTGTGGCAGAGCTCATTTCTGACATGTCTAGTGACATTTATCATCAGCTGTGTGAGAAAGCCAAATGTTTTGATGCATACTCAGTTGCTCTTGACGAGGGCACAGATATAACAGACACTGCGCAGCTCACAATTTATGTCCGTGGTGTTGATTGCAATTTTGAATTGACAGAGGAGCTGCTCACAATAATTCCGATGCATGGCCAGACCACCGCTCATGAGATATTTTGGCACCTGTGTGATGCCATTGAGAATGCAGGTTTGAGGGAGGGACTACAGAGCATGAAAACCGGCAAAGCTTTGCAAAAGCCGGCTCCCTGTGTGTGACACCAGGCGGGGAAAATCCGCGCAGGCCCAGTGGGGCCCAACTGTGAAAAACTGTGAGTGTGACCTGTCTATGTCTGTCTATTGTCCTCTTGCGTGAAACTCTTGGGAATGGGGCAAAAAGAGGCTCCAGCGGAGCACGGCCGCTCTGCTTCGCTACGCAGCCGCGCACTCTTTCTAAGGAAAAAACTCCATTGCAACAAGAAGGAAAAATCACACTAAGAACGGCACTATATCACAGAAGTAAACATTTCTCTCCGGACTGTCTTCTCTGTTGCATGCTCGGGCCTAAGATTTGACCCAGTGTGAGGCTTCATCCACGGAGGACTCCCCTCCCTTAGAGGCAAGTCAGCCCATCCAGAAAGGGAGGAGCCAGAGAAGTGTGCTGCCTGCATCATATAGACAATGAATACCACCACAACACGTAGAAAAACCCACAATACAAGTGTGACAATGGGGAAACAACGCAGGCCAGCATCAGACATAGAGAATGAAGATGACAATTCTGAGGACCAGATAATGACCAACCAACTAATCAACCTCTCAGATAAGGACTTTAGACTAGCAATATGGAAGATGCTCAACGGACTCCGAGAATGCAGGTTTGCCGTGAAAGAGGTTTGTTGGAATAATAACCGATGGAGCGCCATCGATGACAGGGAGGAAAAATGGACTGGTGGCAATTGTTCAAAAAAAAACTTGAAGAGGAGGGTGTAGAGAAGGCCATTGCTCTTCACTGCATTATCCATCAGCAGGCCCCTTTGCAGTAAATGCCTGCTGTGTGACAATGTGATGTCTATTGTTGTGAAATGCATCAACCAAATCAGATACAGGGGCTTAAAGTACAGGAGGTTCCGTGCTTTTTTAGAGGAAATGGAGTCAGAATATAGAGATGTGCTCTATTTCAGCAAGGTAAGTTGGCTTAGCAAGAAAAATGTCCTGAAAAGATTTTTTGAGTTGAGAGAAGAAGTGAAAGTCTTCGTGGAGAAGGATGGGAATGCTGTTTCTGAGTTGAGTGATCACAAATGGCTCGTGGACTTAGCTTTTCTTGTTAACATCACACATAAGCTGAATGTACTAAACAAGATGTTATAAGACCTGGGGCTTATAGTGCTTATGAGTGCTGCCTATGACAATGTGAGAGCATTCTCCACAAAACTTGTGTTATGGAAATCCCAGCTCTCTCAGACAAACCTTTGCCATTTCCCAGCATGCAAGGAACTTGTGGATGCAGGCATACCATTCAGTGGTGAGAAATATGTTGATGCTTTTTTTAAGCTAGAGAAGGAATTTGATCACAGATTTGCAGACTTCAAAAAGCAGAGCCACTTTCCAAATTTTTGTGGACTCCTTTTCCTTTGATGTGCAAGATGCCCCTCCTGTGCTTCAAATGGAGTTCATTGACCTGCAATGCAACTCTGATCTCAAAGCCAAGTTCAGGGAGATTAGTGGAAAAGCAGACATGCATGGGCAATTTTTGAGAGAATTGCCCCCCAGCTTCCCTGCGCTTTCCCGAATGTTCAAGCCAAATGTGGTTCAGATTTGTGAGAAGAAGCACTGTCAAGTCTCTGGCAGCAAGGAATAAGCAAAAGATGCAATGTTCAGAAGAACTGTTCATGATCTTCACTCAATGTTCTATTCATGTTCAGAAGAAATAATTAAAACTGTTAATAATGACGTTTGAGGACTTATTTTTTGTAAAATCCCTTATGCGGCCTTGCCTCACCCCGACTTTGCCTCTTGCAGCCCCCAGGAAAATTGAGTTTGAGACCCCTGTCCTAGAGCCAAGGATCTCTCAAAAGCTGAAACCAGTTGTGAGCAACAGTCTTAAGATGAAGGGAAGTGGCAAAAAAAAAGTGACCGCCAAGAACATATCAGCAATAGTTCTGTGTCTGCCTTCTTTTCTGAGGATGACTCACAGCCTAATGGCTCGAGTGGCTCTGACAGCATCAACAGCCAGAGTGATAATCTAGAGCAGGAGACATCCATGCAGAACAAGCCATTGGAGAGGACCACAGGAGCAGTTCGCATGCCAGTGGTACTGCCCAAGCAAACCCCGTGCTCTACACAGTGGTGGTGTCATCTTCTTCTGTGGCAGACAGGGGCCAGACTGGATTTGGGGGTTCATGAGAAGTTAAGAACTGAGGGTAAAAGAATTAACTAGGGGGAAATAATAAATCAGGTATGCAAGAATGAAAGTATAAGAGAATGAAAGGTATGCAAGAATGAAAGTGAGCAAGGGAAAAGAAAGGGCTAAGTACAACAGAAGGAAGGGCTATAATACAAACAGACATTACATGTAATATGGACAGATATTAAGCAGACATAGCGGTGGTTACCACACATATACTCACGCACACCCACTGACAAACAAAAGCATTGATCCATAGGTTGCATTTGAGAATATAAAGCTGGCATGTCAGGTATAAAAGTTTTCCAGTTCCTTGGAATAATTGACATTGATGGAGAAGAACTTTGCTGAAAAAAAGGCTTCAAGGTCTAGAATAAGCACAGAACATTCCCTCAACAATCATAATTTTCAAGTCTAGAATACTAAGTAATATGATAATGAGCACCATAAACAGAGTCTTTATCATGGAGTATAGAATCACATGTTTCAAACACCCAGGTTCTTTTCCTGAAAGCAAACTGAGAACAAAGGCATATAATATAGTAAAAAAGAAAAACTATGCCTTCAAGGTGGGAAAAGAATGATATAAAGTGATCTTTATTAAAACAGCAGTGAGAAGTTAGCTCTTACAAAAAGGCATTTGCTTTCACCTTTTGGTGGGATAGGTGTTTGGGCTATAATAAAAAATTTTCAGAGGTTCCTTCTGGTTCTGCACTTAGGAATAATTCCTAGTCATGCTTTGGGGACCATATCAGATACCAGGGATAGAACCCAGATTAGTTGTATTTTATCGCAATAAGGCAAATGCCCTATTCATTTTACTATCATTTCAGTCTCCTCATTTTTTCTTTTACACTTGAAAAGAAAACAATATGCTTGTAAAAAAAATGGCAAACTGTCTTAAAATAAAATAGCAATTTACCTTTATATTAAATATGCATTTCATTTATTTTCTCAACCTCCTTATCCAGTACATACTCTCTATAGCTGATTTGTCATAAATGCTCAATAAACCTCAGGGATTTCATTTACCTGTGTGGCTTCTAAGTGCCTTTCCTAGTGTTGCTGTGAATGGATTCTAAAGGTGGAAATGAAAAATAGCATAATAGTTCTATTTCAGTTTTGAATTAAGCCTAGGCATGAAGTTACTAGGCTCATGTCATGCCCTTGACATTGCTTAGTGTTTCTAACTCTGAGATCTTTAAAATTCTTTAACTCTACTCCTGTTTCTCTGGTTCCATGTTCTTTGCCACCAGCTGTTGGTTCTTGGGTGGAACCAGAATCTTCTGCTGTATTTCTCATTGTTTCTGAGCCATATTGAGCTCCGTAGAGGAATATTTGTTTAGAAACAGGAATCTGTTTAGAAACAGGGATTATCACTGGATATAGTCCTGTTGACCCCTGAGTACCTTGGAAGTGTCCTTCCACTTGCAGGAACTAAGTTATAACACATCCTCGGCCTTCACATTGAATTCTCCAACTGGTAGGCCAAGGATTCCCAGAGTGGTTCACAGTACTTCTTAGTACAACACTTCCTATGAAAGTAAATTAAAGCAAAAGCAGGAGAATCTGAATTCCTATTAAATTATCACTGTGTATATTTAACTCTGGGTGGTCTTATGCCAACTATTTTAGGGGAGGTCACGGAATCTCAGAGGAGCTTCTTTCTGATGGGTAACTTTTCCTAGACATCTGAAAATACAAAGTTCTGAATTTTTTTTTTTTTGACAGTGCTCAGGGGTTACTCCTGGCTGTCTGCTCAGAAATAGCTCCTGGCAGGCACGGGGACCATATGGGACACCGGGATTTGAACCAACCAACCCTTGGTCCTGGATCGGCTGTTTGCAAGGCAAACGCCACTGTGCTATCTCTCCAGGCCTGGGTATCTCTTTTCAATTCATGTATTGGGTATCAGTAAAAACAGCGATGACAACAGCAATGATATTTAATAAATACATATTACAATATGAAAGGATGGGGAAAATGAGCTTCCAACAAAACTCATAATTCATCTTATTAGCTTCACTTACAGATGAAGATGAAAGACCTACGTAAAGCCAAACTACTTCTATGAGCATGATGAAAATTCAGCTCAAGATGACTTTTTTCTTCCAGTCTTTTGCTTTTAGAAGATGCCACATTGGCTTTTGTATCCCAACTGGGAAAATGTTGAAAATATTACTCTCTGAATTTTAGGTATCTACTATGAATTATTTTAGCCCTTTATCTTCCCAGATGAGGTTCTTGAGTTCGAGTTAGTATTTATTGAGCTTCTGGGCCCCATGATGACTCTGTTCAACATCTGCCAGATCTGAGGCACTTGAGATCCACACCCCTTAGCCTACTTGGTCACTACAGTTCTTTTTATCATGATGGAAATTTTTATAAAGTCACAAAAATGAAATACAAATGTTATAAAATGTAGATAACTTGAGAAGAGCTTCTTTCATTCATCAAAATCTACCTAACATTCATCCATGTTCTGTATGAATCAATAGTTTATTTCCTTTTTCTTGCTAAGTAATAGTCTGTTGCATGAGTGGACATTGATTATGATTTTGTGGTTGTTGTTTTTGGATTTTGGGCCACATCTGGGGCTGTGCGCAGGGCTTACTCCTGTGCTTTACTTACTAATCACTCAGTGGGTTTAGGGCTCAAGATGAGATACTAAGGATAAAACTGGGTGGGGGGCTGCATGTAAGGAAAGCATGAAACTATTGGTCTCAGTATTTGAGTGCTTAATTTAGTATTGGTAGCAATTTTAGGTGCTTTTGTTGTTCATGATTATGATGAAAGGCATCAAAATATACATCTCAAGGTTTCTGTGTGTGTGTGTGTGTGTGTGTGTGTGTGTGTGTTAATTTCTCAAGGTAGAGTAGGTTTTCTGACTCTTGTGGTAGCTGTTTATTTATAGGAAACTGTCAAACTGTTTTCTGACTTTTCTGTGTAGTTTGATGCTCTTAACTAGCAGTGTATGATAAGACATTTGCTTCCCATCATCATCAGTTGATATTTTCAGGATCTTATTTCTTAGAAGTGAATGGTCTTATAAGTTATCACAGGTGAGTGGTCTTACCCCACCATGATTTCAATATAAAATTTATTTAATGAAAAATGGTGTTTATTATATTTCAATGGGCTTCTTATTTATTCACAACTGAGATGTCTTTTATTTTATTGGATTATCTCTTCAGTTAATTTTGCCCATTTATTAATTGACTTATTTACATTCTGACTGCTAAATCTTCAGCGTTCTTTATATAATTTAGATACACATTATTTGTTGGTTACATGACTTGAAAATATTTTCCCAGTCTGAAACTTGTCTTTCATTCTTAAATAGTATTTTTCACAGGGCAAATCTCTTTAACTTTGATGATGAACACTTATTTTGTAGATATACTTTTTATTTTGTCATGTGTATGTTTGGGTTATAAATAGCAATGGTCAGGATATACTTTTAGATGTTTGGGCAGTTATTATTCCTAGTAGTGTTCAGGGGACCATATGTGTTACTGAGGACTGAACTGGATCAACTATGTGAAAAGCAGTGCCTTAACTCCTGTACTATTCATCATACCTCACATTTTAACGTCTTTTCAAAAGCAATTATTTTTCAGTTCTCTGTAGCAATGAGGAAATATAATTTAGAATGATTGCATCACCAAGATATAAGTGATATCAGGATATAAATTGGTGGTGCGTTTGAATCAAAGCTAAAGCATAGTGGGTAGGATGTTCTCCTTGCATACAACCTACTCAGATTCGATCCCCAGCATCCCATATGGTCCCCTGAGCCTGCCAGTAGTAATTTCTGAGCATAGATGGAGGAGTAAATCCTGAGTGCTGCCAGGTCTGGCCCCAAAACAAAAATAAAATGGTGTGATGAATATGGGTTGTATTACAAAAAAACACAGGAAAGTAATGCTGTGCAAACATTGAGCTGATATTTCACTTTTTTATTTGCATGTCACTAGAGCTTACTCTAGAAATGGAAATGTGACCCAGAGAAACTAAGTAAGTTTTAAGTTTGGCCATTAAGAGAGGAAAAATCTATGCCAATAAGAGAAGAAAATCCATGTTGGTCAGCAATATGGGCTTTTGGGGGGATATTTTTGCTTGAATTCCTGATTTTTTTTTCTCCTGAAGAGCCATGGGTATTTTGGACAGATTTCATCATGTTTTAGTGATCCCAGGCAACTGTTGCTAAGAAATCTATCTTCCCTTTCATACTGTTACTTAGAATATCTTTACTGCTACTGGTCACTAAGTGTGATTGGTGCACCAAGAGTCGCTATCTCTGCATGGAATGCCTGAAGAATCATCATTCTCCCTTCAAGTCATAGATGTCCATATGAAGAAAGCTATTCATGAAGCTGGGAGTCTCTTCCGGCTTGGAAATGGAAGCTTTGTATATTCTCCTTTGCCTCCTAACAGCTCTAGGAGAGGGAGGAGAAATCCAGAAGCATCGATGGGCCTTAGGTATTCTGAGAAACGGAAGCCAGTGGCATTGGCCACACTCTGGCCTTCTCCACCCTGCCCTTTACCCAGATTTCTCCCCTGCTCCTTGGGCTCTTTTGGAAACTGGCTTCCGGAGCCTGACACATGTTTCTTTGTTTGGTCCCAGCTGTTAGAATCTGTCATCATTCATTAAGCAGGAAGGGAGTTCTCAAAACTGCTTCTGCAGTCTGATGTCATGGAACAGCCACACTCCCGGCCTTGGCAACTCAAATTGGAGATGTCACAGTAAGCCCTGGGGACCATTACTGAGCATTGCCAAGCCTCGGGCAGGTGCTAATGTTCCTCCTCTAGTATAATCCTGGGTACCCAGCACAATGGCACAGTAGATGCCATTGTCTTCACTTCAGAGAAAAGGAAACTGAGGCTCAGAGGTTGTGCAGTAACTTAGAGTGATAATCTTAGAAAAAGGCAGGACTCATGTTGGGGATGGTGCCATTTTTAAGTACTCAGAACATTCAACTTGTGTTACCAGCAACAGGAAACATTTCTTGACCTACTCTTAAAGCTTGTCTTTTGAAAATAGCCTTGGCATATTTGGGGAAAACACTCGTTCTCTCTAAGCTGAGTTCCTATCCTAATGCCTGACTCACCTCTCTGCCTAGAGGAGCCCCTACACTCAGGGTACGGAGGGGGTCCATACCCTATTGTCACTGATAATTGTACAGACCCATTCATCAGCGGGAATCCAATTTCAAACAGCTCTGAGGCTCTAATGGCACGAAAAGCGTGAACTAAGCACAGTTTAATGAATTCTGATCTCACAGTCAGAGGCTGTCTGGTAGGGACAACTGTGCTCACACACGAGGCAGGAAAAATCACTGTGGCCAAGAAGCAGAGATGCATTCCAATGATCTCTGTGCTTTTCAAGATGGATCATTTGTTGTTTGGAGAATTAATCAGAGGCATTTGTTTTCTCTGCAACTCACCTGCATTATTCTGGGAAAGCAGGTCTCTTACCCCGACTTGTAATAAATTCCTCTGATCTGCAGGTCAAAAATCACAAGAAAATGTCCTGACTGGCTTTTAATTTAATGACAACAGTTCTGATTCTTGTAGATTTATTTATTTTTTAGCCACACCCAGAAGTGCTCAGGGATTACTCCCAACTCTGTGCTAAGGCATTACTCCTGGCAGATTTGGGGGACCATATCTGGTGCCAGAGATTGAATCAGAGTTAGATGGATTGAAGGCAAGCACCCTACCTGTGGTGCTACCACTCTAGGTTACATTCTTTTATATTTTTATGGGAAATATTAAACAGCTTAGAAAATCTATGTACACCATTTAATCACTCAGTTATTCTTTAGCAAAAGTAGGGAGAATATCATTGGGATTTTGAAGAGAGAAATACATGACAGGTGAATGAAATAGATTGTGTTTTTCTTCTTGCAAAAAATCCTAGGGCCTCCATCCTGAGTTCCTCTCTTCATTTTTGCAGTGAGAGTGAGAGTCAGAAATGAACTGTCCAGGATTAAGAGAGCTTCTCATACAGAGCAGCAAGAGGAAGAAGCAAGATCTTCTAAATGACTTTATTTATGCTTTCCAACTGCTCTGGTACCAGCAGGATCTCCTTTTCTTTGTTTAAGTAGATGAGACCATCATGGCACAAGAGTTTAGGCTAGTGATTCAGGATCGTACAACTACAGAATGGGGCTGGGCCAGACAATATTTCCCCAAACCCAGGGGATCACTATCATTTAAAGCATTGCTCTCCAAGTTCTCCTGCCTGTGAGTGAATAAGAATATTGATGCCTTTGGATCCTTGTGGAAGGCTCTGAAGAAAAGGGAGATTCCGAGTTCTAGCTTTCCTACCTCATTCATTTGCTCCATCACTGTGCTTCATCATTAAGTTCAGAGTTGGGGATCAGAGAAGACAATGGGGTCTCTGTGAGTGGTCTCTATCCTGCAGAGACAGCAAACATATTAGTAAGAAACCAATTAAGAATGGGTGATAATGAGGGAAGTGGAAAGCCTGTCTAGAGAACAGGTGAGGGTGGGGTGGGGGAGGGAGATTTGGGACATTGGTGATGGGAATGTTGCACCGGTGAGGGGAAGTGTTCTTTACATGATTGAAACCCAACTACAATCATATTTGTAATCAAGGTGTTTAGATAAAGATATTAATAAAAATAAAAGAATTGGTGATAAATACCTTATGGAGATGACCAATGGGTTGTGGTACATACTGCAGTGAAGACCAATGATGGCTGCTGAGAAGGTCAGTACATCAGTATTCTTCAGTTGTTCATCCTTGTTCTTGGATGTAAAAATTCATAAAGAAAGGAGCTTTAGTATTTGTACTTTTCAGAGAATGAACACACACACACACACACAAATACTACACATTCTACACTTGGTTTCAGGGTTTGAAGACATTAATTGACAGCTGTAATACTTGTGTTAGAAGCTCAGCAAGGACTTAATGGAGGTGACTGCAGGGCTTTCTTCAAAGTCCCTGAGCTCTCCCAGGTCTTATTATGTTACACCTTTCCACATTGGCCCATCACCAATATAGCTACCACCAGAGATACTTGGAGGAGTCATATTCATTCTGAAAATTATCCTCAGTCTTCCTGCTTTTGTGTGTGTGTTTTGTTTTATTTATTTTTTATGGGATTCACACCCAATAAAGTTCAGGGCTTATTCTTGGCTCTTTGATTGGGGACACATATGTAGTGTTGGGAAACCATATGTGGTGCCAGGGATTGAATTAATGCTGGTCACTTGCAGAGTAAATTCTATAAGCATCCTGACAATGCTATGTCCTGTCCTGGAAATGTCTTTCCCCTTAGGGTGGCTTCTCTGTGGTTCTCAGATCATTAGCTCCTCTAGGGTAGAGCTAATGATCTGAGAACCACAATCTGGCTTGTTGATATTGGTGACTGGGTAAATCTTTCAATAACATTTTCCAGATAATACCTTGTGTCTTGTGGGTATCTCTTTTCGATTCATGTGTTGGGTATCAGTAAAAATAGCGATGACAACAGCAACGATATTTAATAAATACATATTACAATCTGAAAGGATGGGGAAAATGAGCTTCTAACAAAACTCGTGATCCATCTTATTAGCTTCACTTACAGATGAAGATGTTATGATGCCTGAAAGACCTACATAAAGCCAAACTACTTCTATGAGCATGCTGAAAATTCAGCTCAAGATGACTTTTTTCTTCCAGTCTTTTGCTTTTAGAAGATGCCACATTGGCTTTTGTATCCCAGCTGGGGAAATGTTGAAAATATTACTCTCTGAAATTTAGGTATCTACTATGAATTATTTTAGCCCTTTGTCTTCCCAGATAAGGTTTTTGAATTCAAGTTAGTATGAATTGAGATTCTGGGCCCCATGATGACTCTGTTCAACATCTGCCAGATCTGAGGCACTTGAGATCCACATAATTCCTGTGATCTTTGTCCTTGTTTGACTTATGTTTCTCCCACAGTATATATCCTCACCCACTTTCCATTTCTTTCTATGATCTGCTCCCATGCAACATTCTACTTCCTTCTCATTATTCACTTCCTCTAATTCTGCTCTATGAATCACATTCCCCTTAGGATCCATATGGGTCTATGATCCATTCCCTCTTATATAATTTCTCCATATGACCCACAGTGTTTCTGTGGTTATTTTTTCCATTATTCAAATCTCCCCCCACAATCCATTATCTTTATGATCTATGTCCTCCCTAAGTTTCAGTTTCAGACACTCTGACTTTCCATTGAAACCCCCTCTGCTCATGGCAGGCAGGAGAGTTCTATTCTTTCCTAGACTAAGAATTGGATGTTTGATGCTAGGTTTAAGTCAAGTCCAAGGTTAGTAAGGCACCAGTGAAACTCTTAGGCAAGTCTTCTGAGAGTTTAGCAATATATATATTCCCTTCGTTTCCTGTACTGTATCAGCCTGACCCTCTTTATGACTTACCATTGGCAAGCTCTTACTTCATCTTTTGATCATTTCCTATACCTACTTTTTGCCCTTAGAATCTCAAGTCTAATAGGTTATTTATTGTGCTCCTACAGCCTTGAACTTCTTTTTTTTTTCTTCCAATTTTTGGTTCACAGTCAGCAGTTCTCAGGTATTACTTTTGAGTTTGCACTCAGGAGTCACTCCTGGCTGTGCATGGGGAACTATCTTGGATGCTGGGGACCAAACCTTGGTTGACTGTTGTAAGGCAAGCACCTTACCTTATACACTACCACTCCAGTTTTTTGAAATTTTTCTTTTTTATTTGAGATATCATAGTTTACAATAGTATTGAAATTATATTTAATCTACTTAGGTTTTTTAGTGGAGGGCTTAGTGGCCATACCTAATTGTATTCAGGTCTTTACTCTCTTGTCAGTATTCAAGGGAATGTATGCAGTGCCAGGGATTGAATCTGAGTTGGCTGAGTGCAAGACAAACACTTTACCTGCTCTAATATCTGTCTTGTCCCTGAAGTTGTCATTTCATAGTTTCAGATCGATACCATCCATCGAGCACAGTTCCAATTTTGACCTTCTATTTTGGCAGCCTCTCCAACCATGCGAGGTGAATCTCCTCCATCAGACTTGTGCTCTTTGAGGTCAGTGGCTTTTGTCAGCCTCTGAACAATTCTTGGAGCTCAACAGGCAGAGTCCTCTATGTTTCAGGAACAAATCAATGCTGACCTTCCAGTGGTTCAGCACTAGGTGGTTCATTTTCAAGCACATTGTTTGGTACAAGTCTCTATTGCCACATTCACTGAAACCTGGCTGTGAATATGACAATCCCTCAGGGGTGCTCTGAAGGGTCCTACTTGGACCCCCACTGCTATTGTAAACTCCAACTACAGCAGGGATGACCTGGAAATGAAGAGGGGCACAGGGATTTGAGCCAACAGGAAGCATCTCTGATGCCACTTCAGTGAGGTCAGCTTCCACTAGGTTTCAAGGAACTTACATAGAAATCAAAATTCCTACAAATGGGAACATTTTGCAACCCAGGAGACTTGAAGCTGGCTAGTTGATGGAAGTGAAGTGGCAGCCCCTCACCTGGACCAGAAACTTGCATTTAGACAAAGATTAGCCTATGTAAACCAGGGGCCTGGCCTTGGAAACTCATTCTCAGCCCTGTCAGTCCTGAAGACATGCTGCTCCTGGTTCCAGCATCCTTTGTCCTCTGTGAGCAAACTCAGTCTGGAGGGGTGACTTCTTTATTCTCTGGGCCTGCTATTTATAACTTGCAAAGGACCCCTACTTCTCCGGTTCAGTACCGAAGCTCAGAAAAGTGTCTGCCCTCCCCCAGTGGCCTCCCCCTTGCCCCCCACCAATGCTGGGCCTCTCTCCCCCAAGAATCCCGTAAATAAAGGATGAAAGGCCCCGTAATTATTACCATTCGACAACACAGAGACTGTCAAAACCAGGAGTCCAACAAAAGCCTTTACATAAATCACAGCTGATACAATGGCTCTTGGCTGAAGGGGAGAGGAGCTTAGAGTCTCCGCTGCTGAAAGAAGGCTTGTGTTGGGGGGAGGGGTCACCCGAGTCAACAGCCCCTAGGGAAAGGCGACCTGCAGTCTGAACACTGGGTAAATCCACCACCCTGTTTGCCCACCACTAATAGGGACCCATGAAGAGAGTGAAACTTGGGGCACAGTCCAGATGTAATGTCTCCACAGTCAGGCCATTTGGGAAAGGGAAAGGACTTTCTTGTCAATGGTTGATATTCCTACCTGGCAGTGCTGCAGATGTTGAGAGGCTATGCTGACCTGGAGAGTGTCTCTAACTACAGGGTTTGGAGGAACCAGAGAGGAGGATTGTGAAAGGGCTTGACCCACTTTAAGGAGACTGTTGAGAGTGAACATGCTTTGTTGGAATTTTTAGATTTTTTTAAAAAAATTTTAGTGATGGCAATGGTTCAGGGACCGTGATGAGTCAGAGTTAAGTTTTATGTACAGCAGGGACCCCAGTTGTTCAGATTTTGGAGACAGAGTTAGACTACCTTTTGAAGTGACTGTTCCTGAAAAACAGATATCTTCAGGAATGGCCATTCTAGAGAAGCAGGGCAAATGAGAAGGGGTTTCTTATCTCTGGGCACAACAATTATTCTTTTTGAAAAAGCCATTCAGTGGCACATTATGAATTCTGTGGTATTTAATGAACGCTGGTAGCCCTTGTGTGTGCCATGCTCTCATTACTCCTACTGCTTCTTCCTTTGATGATGAATGAGACATTGTACTGAAGATTTTTCACTCTGGAGCGGGAGGTAAATGCAGTTACCAGAGTCACATAACAAAGGGTGCCTGCCACAGATGGGCAGATGTGGCAAGACAGGGAGGCTAAGTCAGGGAAGTTGTGGTTTCCAATACTCGTCATGTTCTTTGCTGGTCTAGTGATCCTAAGGGAGACATTTAACCTCTCAGGTCCCTAATGACATACAAATATTAAGGGGGGCGGTTATAGAGGCTTTAAAGAGAATTTGAATTAGGTCTGAAATCTCATCACTGTGTGAGTTGTTTTAAAATGCTCAGACTCAGAATACAGCAGAGTTTTGATGTGGTCAGGCTCTAACAAGGGTTAATGTGATTTTCCCATTTGAAAGATGAGAAGACCAAGGCTCCAAGAACACACCTTAGGACACTAGGTTCCCACAGTCAGGGTGAGAAAGCCAAGTTGGCCCCATTATGGGTTTTTATTTTCCCTGTTCTTGGATGGATGCAGAAAAGGCTTTGATCCTTGATTGGTCAGTAGGGGGCTCTGGACTAGTATAGTCAGAATTCCCAAGGAATATGTGAGCACCTTGGAAGTCTTGATCATGGATGGGTAGGCTCTAGAACCTCTCATGAGTATGGTTCTTCCTTGGAGCAGGGTTCTTCTGTCTGGTGTGGACCTGGCCTCGGAGGGAATATATGACCAGGACCTCATATCTGACCAGGACCCTGGGAACTACTGTGGCCCCCCCATGGCCAGCTGTTTCTCTTCTCTTGATTGATCCTTAGGGCCCTGGGTTAGAGGCTTTTTACTGGAGGTGGTGCATTCCCACTGATCTTTCTGGGAACCTTGGCTACCATCATCCTGTCATCCTCTTTTGTCTGCTTGCTGACCAGAACTCTCCATCATGTTCTACTTCAATGGTAGCCCATATTAATCTTGGAATAAGGTAAATGCAAAATATGTAAAAAAATAAAAACAAAAAGAATGCAAAAGGTAAAGCCCTGGGCCATTACCAGCAAGTTATGTGCCATAACCAGCATGCCTGGAATTCAGAGAAGTGACAGAGCTAAGATAATACTCCAAAGTAATCTCAGATTTCAATGAAGGATCTAGATCTAGGCAGTGATCCTCCAGAGGTGAACATCCTCTCTGTATGCACCCTGTGGCATAGGCAGGACTTCATGGGAGTAGAATTGATGGGAGAAGAATAGTGGAAAAGGGTAGAAGCCACCAGATGGACTTGGAAAACCCTAGGAGGCTAACAAGGTTCCACCTTTTGAGATAAACCCTGTTGTGGGTTTATTTAACCCCATTTAACAGCATCACAAATAGCACTCAATCATGCCTGCAAGGAACCTTGTGGAGGTGTTTTGTGCAGGAGCAAATGATCAGGCTGTTCAAGGCATTTTCCAGTGACAGTTGGGACTCCTTAGTGGGGTCTGTGTGTAAATTTGGTAGATGAAGATCTACATAACCAAATGTAGCAAATAGAAGAGAAAAGGGGGGAATTTTGGTGCCGGAGAGATAGCACAGCAGTAGGGTGTTTGCCTTGCAAGCAGCAGACCCAGGACCAAGGGTGGTTCGAATCCCAGCATCCCATTTGGTCCCCGTGTCTGCCAGGAGCGATTTCTGAGCACAGAACCAGGAGAAACCCCTGAGTGTCACCGGGTGTGGCCCAAAAACCAAAAACCAAACCAAACCAAAGCAAGGTGTGTGTGTGTGGGATTTTGCATGTGCTATTTCAGTTAAAGTCTATGAATCATCTCTGGCAAAATATGATAAAATAGATACTTTGGAGGGATCTCCCAAGCAGTGCTTGTGTCCATTCCCAGTGATACTTCACCAACTAGTACATTGCAGGGGGCCAAGAACACATATCTGCTTAGGACCTGCTGCACTGGGGACCACAAGGTTACCACAGCAGTGCTGGGGGCCCTCAGGGTTATCCAAGCATTTGGGGGACTCTGGGGTCATAACAGGTAGAAAATCTTGTGGTACCAGGATTTGAACAATCTCCATGGCATTTCAGGCTTTGATGTAGGCTTAGCCCCTGAGTTCAGGCAACTCTGGATTCCAATGCTCTCAATGGTCAATTCTCAATTCTCTATGCTCTCTCTGATCAATGAGAGCAACAGCAAGTGCCTGTAGGGCCTCTGTGAGGTGTTCTGTGCAGATAAAGCTCCTGCAGTTCCATCTATAGGTGAATGTCCCAATTTACTAAGTACTCCCTCCTGCCCCATAGAGATGCGAGTGGCTTGGAGGAGGTCTGTGGTAGAGAAAGTCAGGCTTCACTCTTCCACTTCTTCTACCTAGCAACTTCTTCTGCTAAGCATAGCTGTCAAGGCTCTCCCTGAGAGACTGTGCCTGTAGTTAATATCAACCCCCCTTCCACGTGGGCATTGTTGACACCGTGGGCAGGGGGTGCCATCCATCTTCCTTCTCCTGTGTGTCAGGCGGCGCCTGTCCTGAGGCAGACATTTGTCTGTCCATCTGTCTGTGGAGCTGTAGTGGAAATCGGACCACCCTCTGCTTGCCTGTTCTCTCCCTTCATGCCACCTGACAGACTTACACAGAAAGCCAGCCTCGCCAGACCTGCCCTCTGAGTTGGTGGCACGGGGGAAGATGAGGGAATTAACTTCTGGCCTGCTGACAGTGGTGCAGCCTGCCAAACCCACCCGGGTAATTTGGTTCCTTTCCTTTGCTGACTTTGTGCCAGCCACAAGAGCGGATTAAGCAGGGAAATTCTGCATGGAGAACTCTCCCCCTTGGCGCTACGATCCTATTGTCTCGTGAGAATGACAGCCGCTGGTGGTGCCAACACACACCGCGCCACTGGCCGGTCCCCAGAACAGATCAGCTTCCCGTTCCTCAAAAGAGGGATTTGTTAAAGAACCGGAGTTAAAAGAAAGAAGGAGAGGCAGGAGAGAAGGAGGCCCTGGAGTGAAAGTTACGCCTGGTTTGTTAATTAAAGGAGCAAGGCTCTCTAATGCTAATGCCATACTGCAGGGGACATTGGAGATTCAATTTTGCCCACACTTCATGAACGCCTACTGGGTGTCAAGCTTTGGGCTTGGGGGTGAGTAGGTGGGGCCAAGATGAACAACCAGGCTGAAGAGTTCGGCCCCACTTTCTGGTGAACACAGGCACTTACATAGGCAATTGAGATGGCAGCTATTATTGTTTGTTTTATTTACCTCAACTCCTTTCATCATCTTACCAGGTCTATATTCTTGCTATTAGTATATCTCCACTTTAAAGACAGGGAAACCCAAGTATAGAAGGTAGTGGTCTGTAAATGTTAGTAACTGATCTCTGCATGAAAAACAGAAATGAAAAGAAACTTCTCTTTACAGCATTTGCCAGTGTTCTTGGGAATTAAATACCTACTGTGGCCATTTTTGGACTTTAAGAGGAATATATCCCTGGGCCTGGAATTGGAAAGAGATTGCAAATGGGCCCATATACTGATGACAAATGTAAGTGGATCGTGAGAAGCTATTCTATGCTTATGCAGTTTGTGCTCAGGTCACCTGCTTTCTGAATGTGCCACCATTGTCCACTTAACTTATGTTCTGAGTAGAGGGGCTAAAAAGTAGATTTGGAGGCTCAGGGAGAAGAGGTGGGTCATGTGTACAGGCAAATCGCAAATCCTGACTCACCAGGGAACTCCTTGAACTTTATCCTGCCTCACCAGCCTCCCTTTGCTAACTCAAAAAGGCTGGATATACCACAGCAAATTTTCTGGTGCAGACGATAACATTTTGAGACAGTTTTGGTATCTCAGGTAAAACATTTAGCAACCACTAATGAGGTTTTTAAATCCTCTCTTTGGTGCATCATTTTAATTTTATTATCTCAGCATGCTTGTGAGAAATACAGTTAAAATTTATCTGTACAAGAGACAAAAAAATAATTTCCTGCTGCCAAGAGTCCCATTTTTGTGTATTCTGCATGCTGAGGATCTGCCTTCTTGAGTCCTGTTATTATCCCAACTGTCTCTGTTAGAAATCTGTGGGAAATTCCATTGCCTACTGATCAACTCTTTTTTTTTTCTTTCAGGTTGGTATTCAAGACTTGTCAAGATCTTATGCATATTTCCTTCCATCTATCCACCCATTCATCTATCCATCAATTCTTCCTTCCTTCATCCTTCATCCATCTAGCCATTACCATTTACCCATCTGTTCAATAGACACTCAATAAATATTGGGTGTCTACTTACAACAGGCAGCCTCTCTACCAAGTGAAATATAGCCATCACAACTTTATCTTCTATTGTCTTTTATTCATTCATCTATCTAATCAATCTTCAGAAAGTAATTATGATGTGCTGGATTCTGAGTAGAGAAAGATAAACGAGACATAGACATGCTTTTGAGCATTACGCATCCCAGGGAAATCTGAAGCTTTATTCATGCCAAATCATCTTCTTATCTTTATGCTTAAAGGATCTTTAAATACGGCCTCTATTATGCAATACTGAGGATAAAACTCAGGACAATTGTGCGCAGAGCAAACACCTTACAGCTAGACTACTGGCCTTGGTTGTCTAATTCTATAGGAATGATTTCATTAATAGTAACACAAAGGAAAGAATTTAGAGATTTAACAGGTACATTTCATTGAGCTGCTATACAGTGGGCATGCTCCATTGTGATTCACATTCTAAAAGTATAGCAAGACATGACTAAATAAGCCTGTGACCCTATTTTCTGGGTTGTTGGGAAATAGACAGGTTTACTCTTGTCCTAGCACAATGATTAATAGAAGAACCTCCTTTCACTCCCTGATATGTTCTGGTTTAGACAATAAATTTCATAGCTGTTCTATGTTTCTAGTTTTACAGTCTTTGTTTGCTATGTACCTCTATTATTGCAAACAGTTTGTCATTAGTAGCCAGCCAGATGTCACATCATTGAGCTGTTCCTGTGGAACCATGGACATTTAGACAGACTGACATTTCATGTGTTCCAGAGAAACCTTCAGGGGTGCACCTTTTCCTCTCAGTGTCTTCCTACTGCAAAGCTGTTCTATTTACAAATCCTAGGCTCATCCTATCAAGTCTCCTAGGGACAATAAGGAACCTGGAGAAGAGAGTTTGATCAATTTTGCTAAAAATAGCAGCTACAAACAGTCTTGAGGTTGAGGGGTAGAAAGAATGATAGAGTGTCAGAGGTTAAATGTAAGTCATTTCAGGCAATTTTGCATAAAAATCCACTTACAATCATCCCACGTGAACTTATCATTAAGTTGATTTCTTCAAAGTAGTAAGCGAGCCATAAAATTGTCCATTTGGGAATTACTGAATTTCCAAAAATTGTGTTTTGCCAATTTTGGATACTCCAATGGTTGGATTATTTTGGATGACCCATTTCTCCTCTTTGGAATTACTAGAAAGAAAAAAAGGGATTTCAAAACACATCCTAGTACCCATCCTCTATTTTATCTTTGTTGAAACTATAATATTATGAACATGGAATCCTAGATATTGCTGACATTTCCTTCCATGTCTTTCTCTATGAAGATCATGTCTTCCCTTCTCCTGTTCTAATCTTTTCCCTCATACTGCACCTTCTGCATGGCAACCTGAAATCTTTTTAGAATAGAGACAAGGGCTGTTCACATCCCTATTTTTAGTATTCTGGGGTGTCATTACCAACAGAAATAATGTCCAAGTACATTAACACAAAGACTTGACAAATTCACTTCTTATTTTTCTTCTTGTGTCATTTTGACTATAAAATTTCTATTATGATGCACTTTCTAGTTAAAATAAAATCACAGGCATGTACTATCTCTTGTCTTGCTATACTTGAAAGAGAACATTAATAAGTACATATGAAGTGATAGGGTGGGCTTCAAATAATTAGTTTTTTAACAGAATCTTGGAGTCAATTTTCTGTATACAGAGGAGCTTTTTTTCTCCAGTTTTTCCCAGATTTTTTCTCCAGCTTCCACATCAGTTTAATCACCCATTTATCCATCTATTCATCTCCATGTCCATCCATCATCCAGTCAGCTATTACTACATCTATCTACTCATCACATACATCCATTCATCCATCCATCCATCCATCCATCCATCCATCCATCCATCCATCCATCCATCCATCCATCTACTCAATTGTTCATTATTTTAGCATTAACTTACTTGTTATGTACCAGACACTTGAGCTCTGTGGTGCAAATGTTTGGAAGAACACACTACTTTGAGCTCATAAACTTAGGAGGAAATTACAATCATTCCTCCAACATGCTTGCTCATGTGCTCTGTCTGTGTATTTTGCCCTACTCAAAATGTCATTATTCATGTTCATTTTGAAGACTCAGATCAAGAAGCTCCCTCTGATGCCTTTTTTCTCTCTCATGATGAGATTGTAGAATCCTACAGATGCACAAAATATGTGGACTCAGATCTGGACTAGTAGTACAAGAGGAAAGGTATTTGCCTTTTTATGTAACTAATCTTGATTTAATCTCTAGATTGCATTTAGTTTCCCTGGCAGGTATATCCCCTCAGCACAGAGCCTGGAATAGCTTCTGAGCACTTCTAGGTGTGGTTACAAAAACAAAAAACATTGTGGAGTCAGACAAATTTACAGAAGTCTCCCTTACCCCTTAATTTCTCCAGTCTGCTGTGAAATAGCTCCTAATTGCTTGAGTTCAATTTTCTAAAGTATGAAACAGAATGCTACAATTGCTCATCTCATCAGAGAGTAGTTAGGAAGTTCAAGTCAATGTTTAAATGCCTTCCAACCCCTGGTGTATTACTGATTTCCTCCTGAACACTACTAAAACATTTACAAAGAATCTACTTTGTGGACTGGGCATTATGTTTATACCGGACATGCATGTTCAGCAACATCTTCCCCACTGGAGTACATGCTCTAGATAAGACACCAGCCAAGTAGCATTCAATATTTAGTGTGAGACACATTATGGGAATAGCCAAGATCAGGGCAGGTGGAAACACTAGGAAGCTAAGCTCAAGTGTGAAGACCATGTGACTGAAGGTGGCTAAAGCAACATCTTTATCACAGTCTACAATTAGAACTCAAACACATTCTTTCTTTTAAAAAACATTTTTCATGATGCCACTTCAAAGTCAGAGCATTTATTTCTCCCCTTCCACAGATGGAGAAAATGTCCTTTGAGGGGCTAGTGTCCAAAAACAGTAGGTGGACGTAGTTTTCATCCTTTATGAACAAGATTACCTATAGGGATGAAGGACACAGGACCAGGGGAAATGGCCAAAGGTCTTGGTGTGAGTAGAGCAGTGAAAGGTGATCAATAGGGTAAGAGGAGAAAAGATCTTGTCCGGGGGCGGGGGGGGGGGGGACAGAATACAGCCTGTCTGAGGAACCTCTTGTTCTTAAGACTTTTCAACACAGGCCAAACCTGGTGGGCATTGGCATATGCTACCTTTCTTGTCTTCCCATTTCTGAGGACACTGGCACAATCCTGGACTCTGGCCTTGGCCAAAATCTGGCTTCAAACACTAGAATGGAGAGCCTTAACATTCCCTGGTTATGCTTGCAACGTGTATTGCTCTTTGAATCCCTCTGAAGATGGTCTTTTGCACTTTTAAATGTTTCCTGACCTGCATTCTCATTGTCTATATGACCCTAAAAGTTATGGTATTTGGAATAAGTCAGTCCATAATTGATCTGATGTGCCCTGAACTGCTCTGTGTTATGAGTCTAAGCTTGGTTAGATCAGTGTTTACTTCTCTTGTCTTTGAAATTGGATCATTTGAAAGGGGTGGCCATTTTTCTTTGAAAAGCTTTTATTGAATTTACCCCCAAAGAAAGTTGACATGAATTCTAAATGAAGGCCCCTCTCAGGAAGTGATGAGGACTCTTCAGTGATTCCACAACAATCCAGACCTTCAAGTTGATGGAACTCACAGGTGCTCTCATGCTCCAGCCTTCTCTACTTTGATCCAGGATTAGGCTCACAGGGAAGCTTCATTGACAAATGTAGCAGCAGCAGTAGCAGAAACCACAGGATCTGGAACAGAGTCTATTTATGAAGACTGTCCTGTTATATCCACTGTAATTTAGGGTTCAAAACTTCTAGCAACTTCTACCCAACAGTAGAGCCACCAATAACTGGCCATTTTAGCACCAAGTACTTACGAAGAAACATGTAGGGTGCTCAAGTCCAGTTCAAGCTCTGCAGAGAAGACCACTTTTTGTTTTTAAATTTACTGAATCACTCTGAACTACCAAGTTACAAAGATATTCTTATTGAGTTTCAGGCATACCGTGAATGATTGAGCACCAATCCCTTCCCTCTACCAGTGTCCCAGTTTTCCTCCTGCCTCCTGGCCTGCCTTTATGGTATGCACTTTTTCATTTTTCTTTTTTACTTTTAGGCACTGTGAAGAGACCACTTTTTTTTATTTGCGTTATTTGATAGACTACATCAGCTGGTAGGTGTGCCACAGGGCTCTACCTGTCCATTTAGTGGGGGCACTTTCTTTCATTTTCATGAAAGCTCCCTTTACTTCAAGAGGGGCAGGACTCACTAACAGCCAGCATTGCAGTCAAATTGAAGACTCTTCAAACCCAGGGTTTAGTCAGCAGCTTGAGAGTAGCACTTCCTGCCAGGGAAATCAGGAAATGCCTAAATCTGGCCTTTTGTCTAACTGTCCTGCCTGCCACCATAAATGCTGTACCTAACCACAGGAACTCCACAGAATATAGCATATTCTTGCTTCCCAATGGAGACTTGTTAGGACTTAAAAATAGTTAAAATTCTCTCCTATTTTGGTTTCCTAAAAAATTCCCTCTTCTTCAAGCATTTTCTGAATCAACTGGGTTTGGTTTTTCTCTCTCCCGTATGTAAAAAGCTGCCATTTGATCTGATCACTCACCTCGTCCATTCATTCATTTCCTGAGTCATTTCTTGATAATACATACATGGGCCAAATATCCAGCAGTCATTTAACCACTATTTAGCAGCTGCCTCCTCCATTCCCACCTCTTCTCCCATCTTTGGCAGATACAGGGGAAAGCAAAGCAGAACATCTCTTATCTCTTATCTCAGGGAATCATAAAGTCTGGTGGCAGGAAAGACAGATAATGAACCAGCAAATAAATGATTAAGAAAGATAATTTTAGACAGTGTGAACATTAAATGCCCTACCAGAAACTGAAAGCTATGAGATGGAAAGGTAACATCCTGAAAACAGTTCACAGTCTAATGGGAGATTCACACCACCTTTGTTTTTTTTTTTTTTTTTTTTTTTTTTTGCTCCCCTGGAATGGCTAATGCTGACATCTCATCCTGGAAGATAACTGTTAAGATTTGGGATTGCAAAGAGCTAGGGAAGGAGGAGAGACTCCTTCCTGGGTTCAGGACTTCACAGCTTCCCATCCTCAATTAGAATAGATTTTTTTTAAATCCTATTTTACCTTTAATGACTATCTTGAAGTATTATTTGTAAGGTCATACCAGGTAGACTTGATTTCAGAATCTGTTTGTTTAGGGTAGAGAGAGTTTTCCAGGTGGTTAAAATATTCTAATGTTGCAATTCTTATTTCATTCTGGTGGTCCTTGGAGACAGTGTAGATATGCTCTGAGTAGTAAACTATGCAGAGATGTGAGCTCTAGGGCTCCTGCACTCTGGTAGGCTTGGCATGGCATGCTCTTCATAACAATGACTTCCTATATCCCATCCACAGTATAAAAACTGGGGCCTGTGTTTTGTCTTGCTCTCTGCCCTCTGGGGCCAATTCCAGCACCAAACTCCCTTTGAAGTCTTGGTGCCTGGACCAGCTTCACAGGCTCTGAAGTCAGATGAGAAATGGGCCCATTATTAGTGGGGGCAAAGCATTTGCACCTTCTTCATACAGTGTGGGTGGCATTGGACTTCCCTTGGTTCCTCGAGGGCAGAGTGAGAGGGTGTGATTACTATCACTGGATTTGGCACTGGCTGCTTTAGAGACCAGTTGGTACCCAGCGCAGTGGACCCACAATGCCCCTCCCTCCCTGTATTTAGCTGCTGAGAGAGGAGAAAGTACTGCAGACAGAAGACTGACAGATTGGGGATCATCCATGCAGGAAGTAGATCCATTCCTTGTTCAAATTGATTGACTTGCTCATTTGAGCTTGACTAACCCATCCCCCCTCCTTTTCTTTAGAAACAAAAATTAGAAAGATCTTGTAGAGAAGATGATATGGAAGTCAGTTGGCACCAAGCAGCATCATAGAAAAAAATCTGGGGCACTGTAGGTGACATCATCAGCTTTCTCCATTAAGTAGGATGTGTTTAGAGGTTTCTTGGAGGCGGTGGTGTTCTACTTGCATTTTAGAAGTTAACATCAGAAGCAAACCTGAGTGGATATTTTATTACCATGAGACCCGCTCCAAGTTTTCACCAAACTATCCTGGGTGACTCAGTTATGAACTTGAGGCTTGTGTTAATGACACAGTTCTTTTTAGTATGATGTCACAGCTTCTCTGACTGAGGAGAGTGCTCTGACCTGTAGTCAAGAACTGGAGTTTGCATACAGACCTCTTTTCCCCTCTGCTTTTCAGTTTCTGCAAGAGGAACCTGGGAACCACAAATGGCATCCACAATAGCTTATCCTTTCATAGTAAGGGGCAAAAATTAAACTAGGGTGGAAAGACTGTTTCCTGCCTGGGGCTTTTCCTTTTTTTTCTTTACTGATTCTGCATCTGAGCATCACTGGTTTCTGGATTTGGGGGACCATATGTGATGGCAGCAATTGAATGTGGGCCAGCAGTGTTCTACCTGTTGTACTATACCCTGCAGGCCTGCACTTTGCTCCTTGAGGTCCAAAATTGATCTTTTAGAACTCATCTTGTCACCTGGATGAAGCAAAAGGCCCCTGAGATTTAGCTGTGACACCTTGTTCTCTTTCTTCTTTCCTCATTGCCTCATCTTTATGATGCCTGGATTGGACAAGATGACCTGGGAACTCTCCGTCTTCTGCCTTTATAGCTTAAGATCTGAAGATCCAACCACACCAGTCTGGTAGGTGTATTTGGTTATCAGAAAAGAAAAATTATAGCATTCACCAAGTGCCTCCTACGTAGCAGGCCCAGTGCAGGAAGGTGAGGTGAGAGGCACCTCAGCATGAACCACTTCATCCAGGCAGCATAAACATATCTGAAGGTAGTTATCATCTCCGTTGTCTTGGAGATAAAAAAGCAAGTCCAAAGAGGTTACAAGATTTACTGAAGCTCTCCAACATAGTGTTCTTTGGGGACAAGGGAAAGTAAGGCCTTGTCTTTCATTCGGAGCCATTTCTGACTGTTTAAGCTTTGACATCATTTTTTTTTGACATCACTGCTAGCTGGGTTATTTGTTTAGAGCAGGGATTTTTCTATGCTGGTGGAGAGGTATGATTTCCCAAATCCCTGAGCATTTCACTATCCACAGAAATTCTTCATGTGGGGCCATGTTTCCTGGGCCTTGTTGTATTGGACATGCAGAGAAATTGTCAAGGAAGGTCATAGAGATGAGATTCCAGGCTTGGATTCAGGGAAAATCCCTCTTCTTTACATGGGGGCATGGGGGTAGTACTATTTTGTGCTGGGAAAAGAGAACCTGGGATTTTACTCTGATAATTAGCTCTTTAAGCAGCAGTTTTGTGTAGACCTGGAGGGAAGGTGATATAGCTTAAGCAGGAAAAAGTGTGGGCATGGGTATAGGTCTTCAGGAGGGTCTTAACATGAGAACTGAAATCTAAAAGCAAGATCCCAGAGCAAACACAAGGAGTATAAATGGCCAGGAGTATCGTGCGGCATAGCACTTGTCAAGGCACCTTGTAGGCAGGCATATTTGCATCTCCACGGTTATATGAGGATAAAAATGGACACTCTGTCTTTGAATATGGATTTGAGTGTGTACGTGCCCTGGGAAAACCCATATTTGAAATCTGGTATGCAAGCAAATCCATGGTTGAACATAGAAATCAAGTTTATTTTTATTCTCAGTAACCCTAGAGTAGCTAAGCAACTCATGGTTTTCTTTCAGCTCCCAATAGAGGTTCTGTGGTGAGGTAGATGTTTAAGAACAGGCTGTCCAGGGTCAGAGAGATAGTACAATGGACAAGACATTTGCCTTGCTTGTGTCTGACTGTGGTTAGATTCTTGACACTCATATGGAGTGATCCCACTAGGAGTGGATCTCTGAGCAAAAAACTAGCAATGGAACACCAAGAGAAAAAAAAAAAGGACTTTCCATGTTTTGTTTGTTTGTTTTTATTTTTGTTTTTTTGGGGGGCATACCAGTGATTCTCAGAGCTTACTTCTGTCTCTATTTCAGAAAGTATTCCTGACCATGTTCAGGGGACTGTATGGGGCATAGGGGATATATTACACTGTATTATATGGGTGTTATCACATGGGGTAAGGCAAGCACCCTACACACTGTAGTATCATTCTGGCCTTTGAACTTTTAATGTTGACCAGGAGAAAGGTCCTTGATTCAAGCACAGCAAGACTGTGTTTGTGATTCAGATGCTTCAACAAGAAGCATTTACCACCCTGCATGATAAGTTCAGAGCAAACAGTGGAGTTTGTTTCATGTGAGCTTAGGCCTGTGCAGCCTAAAACTCCTGAGCAGAACAAGAGACATTAGTAATGGTGCCCCATGGGACTCAGAAAAAATGTGGAGGAGGAGGAGAAAGAATAGAGTTCAGGGGCTTCTGGTCTGGGAAAAATCTGTGTCTAGCCCACAGGTGACTCATGAAGCATCATCTTCCTCAAGATGCACTAAATGTGCTGAAACCAACTGCCCCTCCTTAGCAAAGACAGGACCCGTGAGGTAATGTCTTCTCTGGGCTTTGAGTTCCTTTGGGAAAGTTGCTGTAAAACCTTAGGGTATTATTACCCCAGGGGACACCCAAAGGTCATGTGGACAGGAGGTGAGTGCTCCAGTCTACAAGGCCTAAGGGTGTCTACTTGCTTTTATGTTCTGCCTCCTCCTCTCTCCTTGGAAGGCTTTGAGCAAGTCTGAGCTACACTGTAGACTCTGCTGGAGAGGTCCTGGCCAGACCAGTTCTGGGGCTTGATGGCCTGTAGATGGGGGTCAAGTGTCTGTGAACCCTGAAATTTTGAGATACTGCTGCCTGATTGTCAGTCATGCTTTTTCCACATAGACACCTCCTCCCAATACACTTGTTTAGGGAACTTGCTTTCTAATCTCTGAATGTGAATCCATCATGGAAGGGAACCTCTGAGAAGAAATTTGGGACCCCCAGGTTCTGTGATAGGAATCAAGACCTCTGTGTTCTAGAAGGACATCATTCCCACGTTTTTGTTTTTGGTGTTGGGGTCAAATCCAACAGTTCTCACGACTGGAGCTGCGCCTGGGGCCTACTTTACTCCAGGCAGTGTCAGGGACCACATGGTGCCATGAATCAAACCCAGGCCTCTTGTGTGTAAAGCATGCAATCAGCCCAGCTGAGCTCATTCTCCAGCTTCTGTATATTCCACTTTTTAAAAAATAGGGGCCATGAGGCTAGAAAGATCATACTGTGGGAATGTGCTTACTTTGCATGTGCTTGACTAAAGTTTAATCCCTGGCATTCCTTGTGGTCCCCTGAGCCCTTTCAGAAGTGATCCTCAAGTATAGATCCAGGATTAGTCCCTGAGTACAGCTAGTAAGGCTCTCAAACAAAACACAAACAACAATAACAACAACAACAAATAGAAGCCATACCTGATGGTGCTATGCAGGGGTAGAGGGTACTCCTGAAATGAGAGGGATTAGCATAACCTTGGCATTATCTCTATCACTTGAGTCTTCTTCACCAGATGCCCCTTTGACCACAGTGGGGCAAGAGCTGTTTCTACATCTACTCTGCCTCCCCCTCTGATGGCATAAATTGATACCCAAAAAGTGTCAAAAAAAGTCATGTAAATAAAGTGTTTTCCACTGTAAAAATGTCATGTTTCATACAGTCCCATTGAGTTTGTTCTTTCTCTGATGCTGGGATGAAAAGGCTCAGGGGAAACGCTTGTTTTCAAGCATCACTGGGTGATGGGAGGAGGCCAATGGATGAGTCAGCACCTCCTGATACTCCCTCTCATTCAGTTCTGCTCCAAATGCTGCAGAATAGATCTGACATTCATTTCTCCTCCAACTCCCCCCTTAGCAGAGTGACCCTCCTGCTCTCTCAGAAGATGTGCCATCAATGCCAGGTCTTGGCATTTGATGGAGAGGGGAAGGATCAGTAACGAGTGAGTAAATGACAGGTTTAGTCCTCCTTAGCTTGGCACCATCTCCTGTGTGTGTTAGTTAAATCTCTGGGAAAAAGCATCAGAACTGTGTTGGCAGAGATCTGTGTAACTGGAAGTCACTTCTATCTCAATAACACCAGGGTAGGGTGGTGAATTTAGCATAGAACAACTGTCTAGAGCAGTGGTGCTCAAACTTTTTAAATAGGGGACCAGTTCACTGTCCCTCAGCTTGTTGGAGGAACAGATTATAGTAAAAGCAAAAACTATCAACAGATTTTTACACACACTGCATATATCTTATTTTGAAGTGAAGAAACTAAATGGGAACAAATACAATATGTGGCCTATGAGCCATAGTTTGAGGACCACTGGTAGAGTCCCTAGAGTCATTGCAACCCTCCCTCCTTAGCTAAGCCTGCTTAGCTCACAAACCCTGGTTAGCTCACTAGCAGCCTCTGGCCACCTTGTTAGCAACTGATCTACACTGAATTTAGATTATTTCTGTTGAATCTCTACAACAGGCTTTAGAAATTCCCTCCCAGCATTATGGGGCCTTTTGATGAAGGTCTTAGCCCGCCCACCTTAGGAAGGCTGGAAAGAAATGCATAGGTCCCAGGATGCTGACCTCTCTTCTGCCAGCACCACCTCCATGGATGGGAGTCATTTCACTTCTGCAGGGCAGATGCCCAAGGTTCTATCTGGGGAGCACACAGGGAAAGAAAACTCAGAAGGGGGTGCCCCTCACTCTAGGCATAGCAAATCAGATTCAGATAAAGTGAGGGGCCTGAGGTAATACTGTCTGGGGCATACTTCTGGAAGGGTATCAGGTTCTACTCTAATTCATTTTACTCTTAAAGCCATAGTTAAAGAGAGATTTGTATTTATTTAGTTAGTTGAGGGGGGTAGTTTAGGCAATATAGCTGATGATGCTCAGGGACCATTCTTGGGCCTGCATTTAGGTGTGATCTCTGGTGATATGCCAGGGAATTTATGTGATGCAATTTTCTTTGGGGAGATGGGGGGGGGGAGGTAGCACACCTGCCGATGTTCAGGAGTCTATACTGGCTCTACCCTCATGAATTATGGAAACAGAGACAGAATTATCCTGACAGAGCTCAGGGGACCATATGGCATGTCTGGGTTGGAGCCTGGGTCATTGCATGCAAGACAAGCACCTGACCTGCTGTAATGTGGCTCAGGTCCCTACAGTTAAAGATTCTAACTGGCTCATCAGCACTTCAAGGTGAATTTATTTCCACTTGCAAAGACCCAGATTTTTGTAAAACTAAACTGCAGAAAAGTCACAAATACCCATCCTGAGTTTCAGTTACCTGCTGCCTGTCCCAGGTTCCTTGAAGGAGTAGGCTGATTCATGAGCAGCTCACTGTCGTTCCCAGAGACAGAATTTTTATTTGGAGCCTATAAAGATCCCAACATAAGAGCTGTGGTTAGCACTCATTGCTACTGTCTTAAGTAAACATGGGATCCGTAGACTTTCCAGACTACTGACTTGACTTGCTCTGGCATCTCTTTGTAGAGTTACTTCTTGATGTTCTTAAATTTTTCGAAATCTTTCGAAGAATTCTTGACCTCAGCAGCTCATCTTTGATCGTGGGAGAATAAATTCTATTTTATTTGGTTAGGTGTCTCACTCAATTGAAAGTCAACAATTCAATTTGTGTAGGGAGGTAGCAGGATGCAGAATTAATGGGAAAGTTTGGAATTATCCCTTTGCTTCATTATTCTTT
Source organism: Suncus etruscus (assembly GCF_024139225.1). NCBI lineage: Eukaryota > Metazoa > Chordata > Mammalia > Eulipotyphla > Soricidae > Suncus > Suncus etruscus. The sequence goes on from NC_064859.1 coordinate 81,291,592, forward strand.
TGATGCAAGAACAATGTGGGATTCTGGGTCACTTCAAACATGGAATATGGGGTTCTTTGAGGTATGGTACCCACGTCTCTCTGGCTTTGTTCCCTCTTCTGTTAAATGGTGTGTTTACGTCATCCTGTCTTCCAACATTGCCTTAAGAGTAACTTTATTAAACAAAATATGGGACCTCAAAGTTGTATATTCCAATCCATGGTCTAATGAAACTCAAGTGACTGACTTGACAAAGCTTTGGAATCTTATTGAGAAATTACAAAAAGAACAGCATATAATTTGATCAAAGCAGGTTTGATTCTCAGTTCAACTAATAAAATTCTGTACCTAAAAGATGATTTTGCAGATTTTGTCAAATGCTGATATTTAGAATTTATTTATTTATTTATTTATTTATTTATTTATTTATTTTGGGTCACACCCGGCGTTGCTCAGGGGTTACTCCTGGCTGTCTGCTCAGAAATAGCTCCTGGCAGGCACAGGGGACCATATGGGACACTGGGATTCGAACCAACCACCTTTGGTCCTGGATTGGCTGCTTGCAAGGCAAACGCCGCTGTGCTATCTCTCCGGGCCCCTAGAATTTATTTTTAAGTTACCATGATCCTGAGGTGTATTGTACAGATATGAAGTAACGTGACTTTATATAAAAATACTTTTATTTTACATATATGAACCCATAGTTTGTACTCTCCCTTTGTATATTGAGAACAACCCTGCAATATATATATATATAATTTATGTGTATATGCCCATGTAAAAACTTGAACCAATCTTATCTTATGTAGGCAACTTCTAAGAGCACACAAGGAATTTAAGTGCAAATGTTCCAACACATATGTGGCTTTGAGTACTACAAAGAAAAGATCCATTGTCTTGACTTGGGTCAGAGAGGGGAACCCCAAAGCAGGAAGGTCTCACCCTAGCTTTTCCAGGGACTTGAACTCTGACCTCTGTAAGGTACTTAATTTCTCGGCCCCCAATTTCTCCTTTCTGGTCTTGTTTCTTGCACAGAGGTATCCATTCATAGATGGTCCTGCTCTCTCCCAGGAGGGAGCCCAAGCAATCACGCTTCATATTGGCCATCTTCTTATCTTGAACTATTTAACCGAGTATGGTTCCACACAATTACATGGATGCTCCGAAAGGATGCCTGTTATCTGCAGACCTTCAGGGCACAGAAGTTGGAAGGGCCTACATCAAACCAGGAGAAAACATGCTCCGGCCTGTTTTCAATAACACGAGAAGAAGACTTGGTGCCGAAATGGAGGCATTTCCTCCAACATCCTCTGCTCCAGAATGATCCCTTTGACAAACCTGGCTAAGAAAACACGGGCAGAGGACTCTGGGAGCTTCATGCCCTCCTGGCCCTGCCATTTATCCAATTTACACTGATCAGACCCACATTGGCAAATGAAAGCCTCCTCTTTCCTTCTGTTTGTATGAGTTACTCACGGGGGCAATTTGAACGGATTGGATTTCCCCTTGGAAATGCTGGTATTTCCATGATTTGAAAAGTCTGGCTCAATTAGAATAATCTTCAGGCACTTCCTCTCCTTTTATGCAGGTAAATCATGGATAATTTAAAAGCAAAAGAACCTTTCGGACCATTGGGCCTGCCTCTTTCATCTGCTGGCCCTGGTAATTGCCCTTCCATTGTGAGACCTCCGTGGTTAGTTGGGAGATTAGGAGGTGAAGGGTTGGGGTTGCGTGGAAGAGAGGGTCGAGGGCCACCACACATGGCCTCTCCTTCAAAGACGCTTCCTCTGTAGCAGGTATGTTAAATACCAAACCTGAGTCGGGTTACGCTCTCAATTGATGCCATATGATCCCAAGTGCCCAGACAAAGGCAGGCCATGATTAGAAAGTTCAAGACTGGGAATGCTTCTGGGGGCAGGGGAGGACTGAGTGCCTGGAGACCGGGTGGGGGAGATGCAGGGCAAGATGACAGTGGTATGTGGCACCCCCCCAAAACATGTTTGGAACAAGAGGGGAAAAATTGTGCTTTTACCTCCACTGCCCACGCTTTCATCTGGCACGCGATGAAAGCTCACTTTGCCCCACTTTCTACTGTGTTGTGAGGATTTGGATGAATCACAGAGAGAAATGCTGTTTTGACTCCCAGCTTTAATTAGACCTGTTTGCATATTCTCTCTTCCATTCACCTTGGAGTGGGGAATATGTTGTTGAGACTGTGGGGTGAGGTGGGATTCCAGATATGCCCAGGCCCGGAATTACCCAACAGTTTGGGAGAGCAAAAGCAAAGCTGCAAAAGCCGGTTGCTCATGGAGCATGCGCAGAACTGAGCAGTGTCAAAGGTTAAAGGATGGAGCCCACACATCTTCACTACAGGAGTCTGTAGGCATGAGTTTCAGCATGCTTGGAGACCTGAGCCTCAGTTTCTCCATTCATGAGCAATAGGCCTTAGTGCAGATGTGGGCAGGAGCAACCAGCTGTTCTCTGTATATTTGCAAGGGACATCCAGGGTACAGAAAGCACGATTGGGGCCATGATTTTTCCTAGACTTAAAGTCTAGCTTTTCTGTGCACTTGCTCAGACCCACCATGAAGAGATTTTTTATTTCTCACCTCAAAGCTCAATTTCTCCTTCTGGTAACTGTGAGAGTGGAGCTAGTGATCAGGAAGGATTCTGCAAGCGCTCCTATGTGCCATTTCCTGCAGCCTCTTCAATGGGGGACTCATGATAAAAAGGCTGCAATCCCCAGGGAACCCATTCTGGGAAGCGTGGCACAGATCTGCTGGAGAGGAGACAAGGACTGTGAGTGGGAAGTGATAGCAGAGAGTAGAGTCTTAGGCCAGAGAATGGCAGCAAAGGAAAGAAAAAATTCAAATGACAACAAATCCAATCCATATTTCTTGGCCAACCTGCCAAGCAGCAGTTTCTATTCTTAACGAGATGAAAAGAGGAGCTTTCTAACATTCAGGCTTCCTCTACAAAAATGCGGGAAACCAGGGGTGATAAGCAGCTCAGTCTTCTCTGCTTGGTTTTGTTTGGATTCCTTTGCTACTTCATCCCAGGTTTGCCGCTTCACTTGGTACATTGATTGTAACGATTTACACATCAGTCTCTACTGCAGACTGAGCTCAGTTGGAGGGCAGGGAGGATGGCTGTGTCTGGTCCTTAGACTCCCCTAGCCCATCTAGCTGCACTGAAGCTTGCTGCACAGGTAGGCTAGTCATGTATGCCTTTTCTTTTCTGGGGGGTGTATTTGTGTGTTTTGGGCCACACCCGGTGACACTCAGGGGTTATTCCTGGCTATGCATTCAGAAGTCGCTCCTTGCTTAGGGGATCATATGGAACACTGGGAATCGAACCCAAATCTGTCCTGCTGGGTCAGCTGTGTGCAAGGCAAACACCCTACCGCTGCGCTATCGCTGCGGCCCCTCCCTATCATTCTGAGTCAAATACTGGAAAAGGGACACAGCATTCCTTGCAAACAAAGCCCCCTACCTGAATTCTCGATGCTTCCGAGTGGCCATAGGAAGAACCCTGGGCCTCTAGAGACAAACCCAGGCCTACCAGCTCCTGCACACTCCTAATTAAGTTTGAAGGAGATCTCTACCCTCTGCACAGGTAGGCTCCATCAACCTGGCTCCAGAAAAGTTCTTAGAGCTGGAGAGCTTCTAAGACTTGCAGTGTTGATTGCTTTCCTGCAAAGGCATCCTCTTTTATGCTTCCTAAGGAAAAGGTAGGACCTCGCTTTCTAGATTTCTAGACCACTGGGGGCTGGAGAGATAGCACAGTGGTAGGGCATTTACATTGCAAGCAGCCAATCTGGGGTTGATCCAGGTTAGATTCCAGGCATCCCATATGGTCCCCCAAGCCTGCTAGGAGTGCTTTCTGAGCACAGAGCCAGTGGGAATAACCCTTGAGCACCACGAGTGTGACCCAAAAACCAAAAACCAAAACCAAAACCAAAAAAACAAACCAAAAAAACCACAAAAAACTAACAAGAACAACAGATCTTGACCAGACACTTCCTAATTGCTAATTCCTAATTACTAGATACTATTCTCAGCCCTTTCAATCGATGCCCCAGTTCTGTTAGCATTAATTAACACTATTAACTATTCCTATTAATAGTGTTAATTCCTATTAACTATTTTGTATGCAAGGACATGGAGACCCAGAGAGGCTATATGGCTTGACTAAATAAAGGTCACATAACTAGGAAGTGGAAGAGAACCTCAATACATCCAAGCAGGAAATCTGGTGCCCTGAGTCTGTGGTGATGGGCTCTCAGACCTGTGTGTGTATGTGTGTGTGTGTGTGTGTGTGTGTGTGTGTGTGCATGTGCGCTTGCATGTACATGCATATGCACGTGTGTACAGGTAAAGAAAAGCAAATGCTGGGTGGGGGGTTTGTTGGAATGGGGACATAGAATACAGGAAAGGGTCCTCTTCTTTGAGAAGAGAAAGTGAGCCCCTGGTGGAAGATATCCAGAGACACTGGAGACCACCCATTACGGAAAGTCATGCCATTTCCCGATCATTCTGAGTCAGACACTGGAAAGGGGGCGCCGCATTCCTCGCAAACAAAGCCCCCACCTGAACTCCCGCTGCCTCCGAGTGGCCATGGGCAGAGCCCTGGGCCTCCAGAGACAATCCCAGGCTCGCCAACTCCTGCACGCTCCTAATTAAGTTAGAAGGAGATCAAGCCCCTGGGTGCTTCTTTCTCCAGGAAGCACTTGAAAAATGCAGGCCGGCAAAGAAGTTCAAGGTTTGGGTATCGGCTGCCCTTGGTTCTGCTCAGGAATTCTTTAGCTGATTACACGGCTCTCATTTCAACAACACCAGCTTTGTGTCCCCGGCTCTGGGAAGACTCCTCTCGGACACTGCCGCCGTCGCCTCGGAGGGTCACCCCGTCGGGAAAATGCATCTGTAGGGAAATCTTTCCACACGATTGAAAATACTCTAGGGGCAGCATTTTCTTGGGGACGTTTCTTGTCTTTTTCCTTTCTCATGGGGTCTAAGAATTATTGCAGCGTCCCAGTGTTCTTAGAAATCCCCAGTTTGAAACAGGGATTGAAAGCCATTGGGAAGACATGGGAGGAGGGGGTGCCTTCTTTGCATGCTCTGGGCCACAACAACAGCATCTGGACTCAACATGGAGGACAGAGCCCTCTTGGATGTCAGGCTGCTTTCCTGGGAGCTCTGGGGGCCTTCTCTGATCGCCCTTGTGGCTGAGAAGCCCACTGAGTGCTGAGCTGAGTTCTGTGTGTATTCCTAGGGGTGTTTTGTTCGGGACAGATAATGTCTCCAGCACAGAATTCTTTTGCAAAGCATATTTTGACTAGCCTGTCCAGAGCCAATCTACACAGGATTTTTTTTTTTTTCTTTTCTCTGATGATCCCGACTCTTGCATTTTGAAAAGTCATGCTCCAGCAAGGTTGGGAGAAATGCTCATTTTAATAAGGGAACACAACTCTCAAAGAAAAAGAAGGATTTCAGTTTTCTCCCTGGAAGAGATCTACAGAGATGTGGACACACCCTTGCAGTAGTTTCTTCCTTACCAGTCATTGTGCTTGGTCTATGTCACCTTACTGGGTGTGCTCTTAATGACCCTATAAACTTTACTTTTAAGCATATTAAGAAAGGAAAGTGGAGAATGGGAACTGGTCTTTGATCCAAAATTAATACCAGGTAACACTGAAATTCAGGGGCCAGAACGACAACATAGCAGTAGGGCATTTGTCTTGCACACAAATGGGATGGACCTGTCATCCCATATAATCCCCAGAGCCTATCAGGAGCGATATCTGAGTGCAGAGCCAGGAGTAGCCCCTGAGCCCCATTGGATGTGGCCCCCAAACAAAAACAAAACAAAACAAAACAAAACAAAAACACTGAAATTTAAACTTATCCAAATTTCAAGTTGATGATGCCAATCAATGTTGCTAAATAACCCTGTAGGGTGCTCACCATGCCCAGAACAGGTCACTTGCACCTGGCCAGGGTAGGATAAATAGTACAAGACTGACTTAACATATCACTACAGCAGCACTTTAGTGATTTGCAGGTTGATTCCTGGGAGAGATAGTAGAGGTGGAAGGGTAGAAAGAAGCATGTCAGTGAAGGCATTAAAACATGTTTCTTTCTCCTGAAATGCTTCCCCTGTTGTGTCCTCAGAGTCAAATCCTCCATGAACTTCAGAGTCAATACCATCTCTTACAGGAAGTTTTCCCAAACTATGCTAGTCTCCATGAGCCTCTCCTTGAATTGTCTGTGGTAGATGGATTCAAGGTCACAAGCCTGATTTCAGCTGGGCTCAGACTGTATGCTCGAATACAGGGGTTTTGCTTTAACAGCTAGATTTTAATTTTCTTGACAGCATTCTAGGCTTTCAACTTTCCCTTTTCAGGGCCTACAGGTCAGCACCAAGTTAAGGAGGGTAGAGTTTAAAGAAAGTCCAAGATCTGGATAACAAAAATGACTTTGGTGACCAGAAAACTATGGAGAGTATGAGTGAGAAGAAGGAAAAGGTAAGTGTCCTTAAACATTGGTTTCAAAGTGGTGCTGTGGCCAATCTGGTCAATTGTGAGGGCAAGAAGTAGAAAGAGTGGAAGAGAGTCCTTGAATGTGATCGCTTAAGGTTGCTCATGAGAATCAAACCAGGACAGTGGGAAGGATGAAGCTAAGTTGCAGTGTGTTTAGGAAGGAATTATAGGCCAGGAGATGCCTCTTATTTGATCAATTCTGTGTGAACAGAAAAAAAAATCCAGGCTAGTTATTAAAATAGGATATGTCCTCCAGTAGTTCCCAAACTATCATCATGGACTAATTACTAACCATGCTTATACTTTAGTTAACTTTTCTCTAAAGTGGTCCAGCACCTTCCTTACAGTAGGGTTACCATGTTTTCCAAGTACTTCCTATAGGAAAGGCTATGGTTTCTCAAAAGCTGGTGGTAACAGAAGTGTTGCGAGAGAGAGACTTCTAAGTGTTGCAAAGTGTTGGAGTAGTCAGAGGAGAGAGGATACAGGCACAGGGTTGAGTGACAACATGAAGTCAACTTGAAGTGAGAGGAAAGAGGCTTAGAATCTTCAAAGTGGTCTGGGGTGTGTATGTGTTTGTGTTTGTGTGTGTGTATGTAGTGCTAGGGATCAAACTAAGGCCTCACACATTAGGTGTGCACTTTACAACTGAGTCACCTCTCAGTCACTGTGAGTTGCTGTCACTTGTACTTAAGTTCTCTAATGTCATGTTGAATACTGAATCAGTGAACACGGAGTTCCATATAGAACCACTGCTTTTCAGGGAAATATAAGCTGAGGTTCCTGTGAGCATCTGGTCATTCTTTTTAAATTGACCCTTGTGTGAAGAACTTAAAGACACGGTTTTTAAAGACATGTCTTTGATTCACTAACCTTGAGCTCAAAGTCTGACCCCTGCTGAATGAGGCTTGTGGAAAACATCTTAAGAAACACAAGCTTCTCAGGCTGGGAAACATTAGACATAATTTCAGCACTATGGTTATTTCAAACAGTGAAGTCACACACCCCACATAAGCACACAAAACATACAACATACAGGAAAAGAAAACCCACGGTACTAAGAAGATACCAACAAAAGAAACGTGTTAATGGCAGGAGAGCTCAAACCAGAAGCAGCATTTGTTTGTGGGACTTCTGCTGGGAAGGGAAACATGGGGCAACACAAACTGGCCCTTGTTTTGTGCCCCAGTGTGGATGATCACCAGCACACTTGAGTCTCCATGTGGGGGTTCCACATTGATTTTTTTTTCCTTCTGCAAGTTGTATAAGAACGTGGAGGGTAGGAGGGCGTGCACTTGGGAATAACCGTTGAAAGAAATCTTAGTCGGGAGGAGCTGGACCTTTGAAATCAGAGTTAGATTCTTCTTGGGGGAGATCTAGGAAAAGGAATACAGTTGGAACGGTTGTTGAGAAGAATACGAGAGGGGGCTGGGTCCGGAAGCGGTAGGAGGATTGGCAGGCGCAGCTGACGGACCAGCTGTATGAGGAAGGCCCAGATTTCAGCTCTTCCCTCCAAGCCTGCCTTCTGGCACTGCTCCAGGAAACTGATTACCTGGAGAAACTCACCCCAAGTTGCAGGGCTGCTGCATTTTTCCTTTTAAAGATACAGGAGCTTCTTTCTGCCCTGGAAGCACACAAAAGGGAGGGAAAAGAAGGAAAGTAAACAACTCCAACTTCATCCGTCCTGAAACATGAAGACAACTCCAAACTTCCAAGCACAAACTAGGAAGTGTTGCTAGCTAGTTACTGTGAAATCTATACTTGGAGAAGGTTAAGAATCTCTCATCCTCACATTTCTCCTCAGATCAGGGAAAAGAAAACGTTTTTCTAGAAGAAATAGATCTAGTGAGCCTTCCCTGTAGTGGTTCTCTTAAAAGACTGACCTTTGCCGAAGCTGTTTTCAAGAAAAAGGAAACGATAAATCAAGTGAGCAGAGGTCAAGGTAGTGCTTCCAATGCAAAACTGCAGAATAGCTCACAGCTCCTTCTGTGCACGTCTTCTTTTTCAATAAGTACTTGATTATATTTACCTTTCAGAGAAAGGAGGGAGAAGGAATCAGTTGTGCAATCCATGCATGGAAACTGAAGAGAAGAGAGGGAAAGAACACCAGAAAGAGCAGATGGAGAACATCTATTAAAGATAAAGAAAACAAGAATTCCACTCCTCGAAAGTTTCATAAACATTATAGACAACATTAGCAGCGATTTAAAAAAAATTAATTAGCACTCAAAGAAGGAACTAAAAGGTTTGCTATTCTTCCTGGTTAAAAATATCCATCAGGAGATTATAAACAAGCTAGTTGGGTTCGAGAAAGTGAGAAAGTAAAAGTATCCAGAAACAGAAAGGAGGCAGAAATATGAGGAAGGGGAAATATGGGAAAGAAGCAAAAGGCAGGAGAGTCCTTTGGGAATAAGGAGAAGCTTCCAGTTTGCAAACTGCTTTGATGACTTTATACTATAGTCTGTGACCCAAGAATCCCAAGGATTCTTCTTTTAACCAGGAAGCCCAAATTGGCACCGAGTGACAGTGACAGGAGGAAATCCCCATGGCTAGTGGCCTGTTTTGCTTTGGCACCAGAAGAACTACATGATGGCTAGTATACATGGAAAGTTGGTTGATTTCTAAAGTTGGGGGATTTAGACAGCCAATGTTGGGTTCCAAGATGGTTATTCTGCTGTGAGTTTTCATAGTCATCTAGTTCCAGGTACAAGCTGTAGTAAGGGTTTTAGTTCAGCTAGCTCTTCCTCCTTATGAGGCAAGGTTTCGCAAAGATCATGGAGGAATGAGAAGGTTGTATGTGTGTGTGGGTGGGAGGAGATAGAGTTTGAGCATCTTTGTTAGGTTTCCCATCCTGTGAGAGTAAGAAAATTGGTCAGAGCTTGAATATCTCTATGAGTTCTATCCAAAACGCGGCTGATGCAGACCAGAACCATGGTTATAGAAGAAAAATGTTGAGTTAACACCAAAAAAGAATTTTTGCAATTGCGTGTTTATATCTGTGGTGACCAACAAGTTGCCATGGTTCACACTCTCCATAATTGGCAAGAAGTATTAGATAATACCAGGAGCTAGTTCTTTTCCTGTTAGCAGAATATTTTTTCCTCTACTAACAGCAAGATCATAGTTAATCACCAAAAGAGCCGAAATATTCAATTAGCAGATCAGATATTTAAAATTTGAGGATCGTTGCTGTCTACTAGATACTTTTATAAATCTTATTTTTAAAATACAATGAAAGCTGCTTTTAATAAGTTAGCAACTAAAAACCATGACATTTAATGGAGAGAAGTTGGTATGTCGAGAAATCAAAAGGAAGAGAATTTAAACAGCCATTTCCTACCACTAAAGCTATATATACTTTATAAATATATTGCAATTTTATGAAATTTAGGGCCGGAGAGATAGCATGGAGGTAGGGCATTTGCCTTGCATGCAGAAGGATGATGGTTCAAATCCCAGCATCTCCTATGGTACCCTGAGTTTAGAGCCAGGAGTAACCCCTGAGCGCTGTTGAGTGTGACCCAAAAACAAACAAAAACATCTATATTTTTCTTGGACTTGGATTATATTACATATTATAATTTTAAAAACTTTTCCCCCAGATTTCAACTACTTTTTCTTTCAGGAAATATTCTATTTCATTTTAATGCTTCAGAATAGTTTTGTACATAGAAGAACCTTAATTTACTTAGTCCACTGCGTCTATGGCTCAGAGCTTACTAAATGCTTAGTAAATATTTGTTGAATGACTTACTTGAATGAATGCTGAATAGTTTGGTTGTGTTTCTATATATTTGCTGTTACAAACAGCACCGCAGCAAACATCCTTTTAGCTAAATCATTAACACATCCGTAACTATTTCCTTAAGATCTTTCCTCAAGAGGAAAACTGTTTGGTTAGAGAGTATGGTTCTCTTTAAAACTTTCAGATAATCTAGGAAAAGATAATATCAATTTGAACTTCCACCTATAATATTAGACTATACATACATCTCTCACTTTAATCAAATCTTGGTGTTTTCAAAACTTGCTTTAATCTGATTGTGGACTATGAAACTTATTTTTACTTCATCATTCTTGGATAGTGATGTTATGTATTTTTTTCAAGACTCATTGATAATTTATATATTGTTGTCTTTTTAAATTGGTTGCTCATTGAACATGTTGGCAATTGTTCTTCTATTGATATACAAGTACTCTTTATATGAAAATTATCAATTCATTGTGTACATATAAAAGTGCATTTGAATTCAGGCCAACTAGTACAATGGGTAGGGAACTTGCCATATATGAGGCCAACCTAGGTTTGATCCCTGGCATTCCCTTATAGTCCCTGAGCACCACCAGGAGTAATCCCTGAGGGCAGAGCCAGAAGTAAGACCTGACTGAGCATCACAAGGTGTGACCCCCCCAAAAAAAACCCCCTGCATTTTTTAAAACCACTTTTTGCATTTTCTAAATTGATTGATTAATTGTTTTAAGTTTTAAAAATAGGCATCCCATCAGAAACTGCTCAGTGCTTGAGGGTTGTTCTTTGCACTTTTCCTGGGACCATGTAATACTGAGGTTCAAATGTGGAGCTCCCTTATACAAAATGTACCATACAACCTGTACGTAATCGTTGCAGTCCTCTTTACTCTTTATAAAGACCCTATAGGCTTTCACTTAAACTTCTCTGTTTTCATTTTATGTTTAAGAAGAACTTCAGTGCTGGAGAGAGTACAGTGGTTCTTGTCTCACACACTGCAACCCAGATTCAATCCCTGTCATACCCAAGCTTCTCCAGGTATAATCTCTGAGTGCACAGCCAGTAATGATCCCTGAGCACTATTGGGTATGGCCCAACTCCCTCTGTCCAGATGAAATAAAAATAAATAAATTAGAAATACCTTTTTGCCCATGACTATTGCCATTTAATTAAAGGTTTTCCCCATTATTTGTGGGTAAAGAAAGTGAGATTCATAGTCTCTAAAGTGAAATGGTTCATGAATAACATTTCATGGTTTACTTTTATATTCTTTGCCCATTCTGTAAAACTAGCTCCCTCTTCCCAATTATATTCTGGGTCGCTTGAGTCACCTGTGTGAGAAACAGTTGGCCTATATTAAGTGTGGAGAATGAGAAGTTCTTTCAGTTGATCCTCAGTGAGAGAGGCTAGTACTAGGTCCTAGAAAGTCACACCAAATCTTCTCTACACACCTCGCCATGTCAGCACCTTCCAGTGTGGACTCTGAGTGCTGATAACAGTGCATGTTCCTCAGGCTTCCTCTGGTCCTGATGGGAAAGAGAAACTTCACCTGCTTTGAAACTGCTCTGATAAGATGGAAGGTGTGGAGAGAGCCTTGACCTGATTGCTCTGTGTAGTCAGATGGTGCTCCCACTGCCTTCCTGCCCAACTACCAAACCATCTTGCAGAAGTCCAACTTGGAGAGAAGAAGCCATAGGGGAAAGGACTGATGTTTCTGTGATGTCTGTATGATAGTAAGGGGCATTTCTTGGCCTTCAGAAATAAACTTTTGGATTTTGTAAACTGGGAAGAAAATGGAGTAAGGCATTGAGATGGTAGCAACAAATTTTTAGTGTGAAGGAAACCTCCCAAGTGGTTCTCAGGAGGGACAAATGTCAATTCTTTCAATGCTTCTGGCCTGAGGATGTGTTGCTATTGCTCAGAGTCTGAAGTTACAGGGGGCTTGTCATCCCAGGGGTTTGTACTGAAACAAGGGCCTCTAAGGCTACACCTGACACTTCCTAGAGTACCATAAAATATGGGGGAGCGAACTGGTTGTATACAAGATATGGGCCTTAATGTCTCTACTAACTCTCCAACCCTCGTAACTTTTTATTTTATATTTTTATTTCTTTTTGCCCACAACCAGAGATTCTCACGACTTACTTTTGTCTCTGCTTTAAGGGATAATTTCTGGCAATGCTCCAGAGACAATATATCCAGGTGATGTAGATAAAACTTGGTTGGATGCATACAAGTCAAACCCCTACCCAATGTACTATTGATCTGATCCCTCAAGAACTGCTTAGTTTGTGTACATGTAAGACTGAAACTCAATAATGAATGAATTTATAACTAGGGAGTTTAAATATAAGTAAAAAAATTCTAAAAATATTCCTTGGCTTTTTTTTTTTTTTAGTATTAGGGACAAAGTCTTCATTTGTGTGTGTATATGTATATAGGTGTGTCTTTCTGTGTGTTTTCTTTTTTTTTGTTTGTTTGTTTTTGTTATGTTTTGTTATTTTGGTTACACCCAGCAGTGCTCAGGGGTTACTCCTATCTCTACACTCAGAAATCACTCCTGGCAGGCTTCAGGGACCATATGGGATGCCAGGATTCGAACTACCGTTCTTCTGCCTGCAAAGCAAATGCCCTACCTCCATGATATCTCTCTGGCCCCTCTGTGTGTGTTTTCTTTTTATTTCTTTTGGTTTTTGGGCCACACCCGGTGTTGCTCAGGGGTTACTCCTGGCTGTCTGCTCAGAAATAGCTCCTGGCAGGCACAGGGGACCATATGGGACACCGGGATTCGAACCAACCACCTTTGGTTCTGGATCGGCTGCTTGCAAGGCAAACACCGCTGTGCTATCTCTCCGGGCCCTCTGTGTGTGTTTTCTAATGATATATATGAGTGGTTCTTGTACAACCTCAGGATATGAAAATTGGGCCCTCTGTGTGTGTTTTCTAATGATATATATGAGTGGTTCTTGTACAACCTCAGGATATGAAATTACACAATAAACTAACAATATATTCAGTTTTATAGAGAAATTTTTTTTACCTTTTTTTCCTATTTATTTATTTGTCTTGAATTTGGGGCCACATCCGGCAATGCTCAAGAATTACTTCTAACTCTGCATTCAGGAATTACTCTTGGCAATGCTTGGAGGACCATATGGGATGCTGGGGAATGAATACATGTCAGCTGCATGAAAGAAAATAAAAATCCATAATAATTATTAGACCTTCAATAAGTATTAATTGAATAGCTGTTTTTATATTACTGTGATTAATGTTACTATTTCCCTTAAGAAGGAAAAGGAGACTACATAGAGAAACCCAGTGGCTTTTCTAAAGCGATTTGGCTGTCACTGTTGTGCCTTTTGCTGTTATGGTGCTCAGTAATCACATCCATACAGGTACTCTATAGACACTTGAGTTGCCAACCATGACTACTAAAACTATAGATCTTGAAACATAAACTGTGACTTATTTATCTACCTCGTATTTTGGTTTTGGCTTTGGGACCACACCTGGTGGTGCTCAAGCAAGTTTTTCTTCTGGCAAGATGAGAGATATGAGGGATTAAACCAAGGCTGATCCTGCATATTGACTGCATGCAGGGCAAGTGTCCTACCCTTTAAACCAGTGGTCCTCAAACTATGGCCCGCCCTACTCTTTCAGTGGTCCTCAAACTATGGCCTGCGGGCCACATATTGTATTTGTATCTGTTTTGTTTCTTCATTGCAAAATAAGATATATGCAGTGTGCATAAGAATTCGTTCATAAGTTTTGTTTTTACTATAGTCAGACCCTCCAATGGTCTGAGGGACAGTGAACTGGCCCCCTGTTTAAAAAGTTTGAGGACCCCTGCACACTATTTCTCTAACCTCCATTGTTTTAACAATTATTTTATGTAAAGAAATAAATTATGGTGGCACCTGTATGAGAGATTTTATATATTTATTATTTTATAATTTTTATTTTGACCAAAGTAACTTACATATTTTTCACAGTAATATTTTAGGTACATATTAACATTAAATCAGGGGCATTCCCATCACCAAAGTTGTCCTCCCTTCCCCTTCCCATCTTGCATCCCATATCCCCCTCCCTTACCCCCCGGGCTACTAGTATTAGTGGTCTCCTCTGTGTCTAGCTTACTACTTAGTGATCATAGAATTGTTTGATCTTGGTACTCTCCATTATTTCCCCCACTATTTGAGAGGCAGAACTAAATAGTTCAAGTTATGTGGTTTTGTTTAAAGAAAAGAAAAACAATAAAATGGAGTAAAAATCAAATAAGCCGAATATGGACAGAATCCTTCTAGAAGCTCTCAACCTCAGTTTGAAAGAAGGAAGGGAAAAAGGAAGTGAAGCAACACAGCAATACAAAAGGAAATATCAAATATAAAATCCAGTGAGCAGATTATATATTTTTATATTATATATTTTTAAACAAATTTTAACAACAATTTTTTCTCTTTAAAAAGAATAAATTATGCTAGCACCTGTATAAAAGAATGAAGTGAGCATTTTTTTTTCTTTTTTGGGCCACACCCTGTGATGATCAGGGGTTACTCCTTGCTATGCACTGAGAAATTGCTCCTGGCTCAGGGGACCATATGGGACTCCAGGGATCTAACCAAATCCGTCCCTGATTGGCCACGAGCAAGGCAAAAGCCCTAATGAAAGCATAAGATTTCTAATATTTACTCAGTGGCATCATTTGGAAGAAGAGAACTTTAGACAGAGAATCATCATAAACTCCATAGCTTCTCCTCAAGGGACCTTAGTTGTGGTAGGGGTTCTTGTAGAGCTGATGGAATAGGTTTGAGTAAATGTGATATTAAAGAAACATCTTGAAATATCTGTGTCATCCTTTCTGTGGGGAATCTGGGACAACAGCATTTGTTGTCAACCCGCACCAGGCATCTCCATATGTCAATGGCCCCTGCTGTCAGATTTGGACATTCTGGCAGTGCACATGGCCCCAGATCCCCCACCATGATCTTCCATCTTGGTAGTATGTCTGGAGATGACATTAAATGTGATCAAACTGGTTTTATGCTCATCAGTTCTCATTAGTAGATGTAGCCACATGCAGG
Source organism: Suncus etruscus (assembly GCF_024139225.1). NCBI lineage: Eukaryota > Metazoa > Chordata > Mammalia > Eulipotyphla > Soricidae > Suncus > Suncus etruscus. Next base: position 81,306,941 of record NC_064859.1, read on the forward strand.
TCTTGTTAGAACACAATTTTTATTTTGTAATGTTTATATTCTAATACAAAGTAAGGCAAGAAAGATGCACTGAGTTAATGGAATAGAGTGGAGCAATCTTGTTTTTTCCTTTTGAGCTGCTCAGTATTTGGTTTGGGGGTGGAGTTCTGAGGCCATGGAAGACCCTTTTTGGCCTGGTCTTTCCTTGTTTAGATATGTGTGAAGAACCTCCCGAAGTTGGTGACTATGAACTTAGGGTCTCAGGGCCAAGGGCAGGCAGGAAAAGGGTCCCTGCCAATTCCAAATTCTTTTGTATTCTTGATATACCTAGAGTCAGATGACTGTGGAGTGATTCTAGGCAGGTAAAAGAAATGTCAGGACAACTTGATGGGACTCTTGAATTCCCTTTTCACCACTCACTACACCTTGCTTTGGAAAGTAGCAGTGTTCCCTAAAAGTGATATTTCCATGTCACTGACACGATGTATCTCAGTTTCTTCCAGTCAGTTTCCACTCATTAGAGATGTGTATACATTATTTTGTTTTTAGGCTGGCATTGGTGGAAAGTGCAGGGGCGCCAAGACTCTTGGAAAGTTGTGGAAAAGCTGCTTGGAACAGAGGTAATCTTCTGGGGTGGAACAAAGAGAAGAAATCAAAGGACAGCAGGACCCTGGAGAAGGGTAGAGTGGAGGGGGTGCTCAGGTTGTCTTTCCCCTGGCCCAGGCAAAGAAACCATATTTTTGACGTTCAAGCTGCCTCCACTCATAATCAGAGCGACTTTTCCTCTAGAATTTTCTTAATTAGGCACTTCTAACTCGGCCTGGCCCAGTATCTGGGCAACCCTGGCACTGCTGCCACTGAAACGAGCACTTTGCCAGATCAATGTTTGGTTCAGATCTTGCATATGGCAAGCACAGCACACTCCCTACAGTGCCCGTGGAGGCCAGGCCAGGCACTTATGCCTGCTTCAGGCAGAGTTGGGTTAGGAGAGCTGGTTTTCTTCCAAGATGTCTCAATCAGCAGGGCCTCTGAAACCTTTTTTTTTTTTTTTTCCACACTGTCCTCTCATTGCCAGTGTTTGGAGGCTCAGGCCTGTGAGTGACTCTTTCATCCTTTCCAGGGAATTTGTGGGGAGCTGAACCAGGACGACAGGATTTGGAACCTGGGAGGGGCTTCCATTGTCTGTGGTAGCCTATCACCAGTCAAATCCAGTGTGTAGGTTAATAAGGCTTAAACTTTAAAGGGAGCTTGAACATCTGATTGACAAGCTAGTGAATAAGAGTCCAGGGGGAAGTTCTGGGCTTGGAAAGTTACCCATTTCCTAAGATGCAGTTGAATTTTAAAGAGCGCGACTTTCAGCAGTAAAGTGGAGACAGACACTTCCAAGAGTTTAACTTTGCTGAAATATTGAATTGATCCACTGGAACCCGGTCTGCAGTTGGTTCACCGACAAGCAACTCAGTTGTCTGTTTAATTGCTACTTATTGTTCTCAATCCAAGTGGCTACAACCTACCTCTCAAGTACTGTGATTGCTGACCTCGACCTCTTTCAAGGAGGCCCAAGTTGTTCTTGTGGGTGCCTAAATGAGTATCAGATCAGACATGTGTTACTGGGGGAACTGATCACATCTAAAATAAGATTATCTAAAGCTTTTCCTGCCTTTTTCTTTTTTCTAATTAAACACTTTTTGGGGGGTGATGCTTTTTGGGTCACATCTAGTGGTGCTCAGGGCTTACTCCTAGCTCTGTGTTTAGGGATAAATTCTAGTGGGCTTTTTGAGAAGATGTAGGATCCAAGACCAGCTGAAGACCAATAAAGGCGAAGCTGTTTTTCAAAACTTACAGCATCTTTTTTGTTTGTTTGTTTGTTTGTTTGTTTGTTTTTTGAGGATGATCTTTGTTTTGGGTAAAATAAGGTTTAACCCAACAGGGTTTGGGAATCTTATGTAGTACCAAGGATAGTACCAGGGATGGCCTTGGGCAAGGCAAGCTCCATACACATCATACTATCTCTACAGCAGATCCCCATTTTTTTGGGGGGGCACACCCAGGGGCACTTAAGAGCTCATAAATTACTTCTGAAAGGCTTGGGGGACCATATGGGATGCTGGGGATCAAAGCCAGGTTGGCCACCTGCAAGGCAAATGCCTTACCTGCTTTGCTATTTTTTCGGTCCAGTTCCCTTTTTATTTTAAATAAACAGCTAAGAAAATATTTACTGGTGTCTTGAAATTTGAGTTATTGAAGCCCTCCGGGGTTTGTTGCAGAAATATTGAAGAAGTTACTTAGGAATGGCCCACTTTTGAGTCTTGTATGCATGGGTTTGTAACCCTACCTAGGAGCTACTAAGAAGAGCGAGACCAAACTCAGATGCACTTGCAGATACTAGCAGAGTCCCCTAACACATCAACTAGGGACAACTGACCCATTTGGAGGGGTAAAAGAAAAAGAGAGGAAAATAGGAAAAACAGCATTTGCTTGCTTGTGTTTTGGTCTATGCATGTCAATGCTTGCAGCTCGCTTCCAACAGTTCTTGATGGACATTCTGTTGGAGCTCAGAACTTGGGTCTCCTATACTGCAAAGTTTGAGAGCTGCAGTCCTTTGAGTTATCTCTTCAGCTCCAAAATATTTTATTTCATTATTTTATTTAGCTACCAGAGGGTGGGGCACACCAAATTGTGTGCAGGGCTCTCTCCTGGCTTTGGGCTCAATGATTACTTCCTTTTAGCAAATCAATAGCAAATTAATTTTATTTATGTTTAATAAATATCTTTAAGCACCGTGATTGAAAGCATGTTTGTAGTTGGGTTTATATATATATATATATATATATATATATATATATATATATATATATATATATATATATATATATATATATATATATATATATATAAATAACACCTCCTTTCACCAGTACAACGTTCTGGCAGAAGTTGGGAGACCAGAATTCAAATTCAGGTCAGCTGTACATGAGAAAAATGCCTTATCAGCCACTGAATGGTCTCTCTGTCACCCAAGGTTTTTATTTTGTTTTGTTTTATTTTTGGGTCACACCCAGCAGCACTCAGGGGTTACTCCTGGCTCTACACTCAGAAATCAGTCCTGGCAGGCTTGGGGAGACCAAAGGGGATGCCGGGATTTGAAACACAGTCCTTCCATGCAAGGCAAACACCCTACCTCCATGCTATCTCTCTGGCCCTACCCAAGAGTTTTTAAATAAAAGAAATTCATGCTTTTCTTTAAATTAATAATCGAAGTTTTGTGGAAAATGTCTGGCCATAAAATCATATAGCTTCAAAATAATTCTAACTAGGGCCCGGAGAGATAGCATAGCGGCATTTGCCTTGCAAGCATCGCATCCAGGACCTAAGGTGGTTGGTTCGAATCCCGGTGTCCCATATGATCCCCCGTGCTTGCCAGGAGCTATTTCTGAGCAGACAACCAGGAGTAACCCCTGAGCACTGCCGGGTGTGGCCCAAAAAACCAAAATAATAATAATAATAATTCTAACTAAGGTAAAAATAATACTTTTGTCTTTTTTCAAATCAAGATATTTTTCCATAACATTATAATAGAAATACTTTAAAAGTATAACAACCATTTTTAGTGAATGCACAATATCTAAATATATGAATCATCATCTATTGTGGAGTACTTAGAATTCTTGCTATTTTCCCAATTATAACTAACATTAGAAAGATCTTTTTAAAATTTTATTTTTAATATACATTTTCAGAAAAGTAGAAAGTGATACTTTGCAAGTATTTTTGAGATTTTAATTTCTTGTTCACCTGATTTTCCAACATTTAGGATGATTGATTATTAATAACTATTCTGAAACTCTGCTAAAAACATAGATTTTAGGTGATTTTAGCAATGACAATAAAACCTGTATTTGGAGATGTGCTAAAATGATAAATTAACTGGCCTGACTATCATAATCATTTCACTGTAGAAATATAAATGATTATATCCATACTTGAAATAGTTACATATTCAAAAATAAAAGCTTTTAGAAAAAATATTTTAGAAAGAGTTTTATCATAATTTGTTTTAAAGAATGTGGCAGAAGCCAGGTTGTGAGAAGTAAATAAATACTTGACAAAGTCACCAAACTCACCAATAAGCTATAAAATATGCATTTGAAAAGCTAGATGCTCAAAGGTGAGGATGTCAGGTTAGGAGAGTAAAGGCTTTGGAATTAAATGGAAGACTGATAGTTTCTCATTCCACTGAAGATCTGGCAGATCTGGACAATGAAAAGTTTCACTCTTTTAGAGAAGCACCTCAAACCCTTGGTTTGATGAGATGGAATTATTAGTCCAATGTACTGGAGTATAATACATCTGTCTGTTGTGCATTTGTTATTGAGAGGAAACTCACATAGCATATGAATGGGTTCCAATATAAAAGTGGAATATGATCTATATGCTAAATTTTTCTTCAAGTCACTATAAAAATTAATTCTTCACATTTTATCCAAGTTCTATCTCTTCTTAGCTTTGTTGCCTTCTGTGAATTATTAACTCCTCTCTGTTACAGATTCATTTTTGAGAAAATTAGTCTTATTTATCTCAACCTCCAAATGAGTTGATATAGGTAGAACAATAGTTACCACAGTAGATATTACCATTGTATATTCTTATATAGACCAAACATAAAATATTGTACTACAAAACCATTTATGTGAGATGCTACTGATGCAGTGAGGAGTGACAACGTGGCTCTTTCTGATATTACTTCATTCATCTCTACTGGAAGTCTTTAGACTTTGAGGAACTTAAAGGTCCTTTTAGTTTGCATGTGTTTTGTTGTTGGACATTCCATACAAACCACCATTATTTCACTGTTCTGCTGCCCATTGCAATTTTGATCAGGGTTGGGTTTGGGGATAATGCAGGGGAAGGATGATTGTGGTAATGGTTGGGGAGGTTGTCCTGAGATTTTTCCCATTACTTGCTCTGCCACTAGAGTGGTGTGTTTTGTGTGTGTGTGTGTGTGTGTGTGTGTGTGTGTGTGTGTGTGTTTAAACTGATAATTTTCTTTTTCCTTTCTGAATTTTGGCTCCCACTTCTTTGTGGTCATGTCCATCCTACCCACCCTCTTTTTTTCTCTGTACACATTCAATGACTCTCAATGACTAAGTAACTATGAATTTCTAGCAACTAGAGATTTTTTTAAAGGCATCAATCTATACCACATGGAAATATATTATAAATATGCTGAGTATAAATATGGATCTAGTGGTAACTTTCTAGAAAGAGGAGGCCCTGTCTGTAAAGAACTGAGGATGAAATGAGAATTGAGGGTTTAGTTATAAAAGTATCAGGACCAAGTAGAGGGACATTCATAGTCTTGTAGAGAATCAGTGATAGATTTGCAACCAGTGATTATGAAGAGCCAGTCAAAATTATTGAATTCCTATAAGTTTTTCATTGATTGCAATTGGCTTGCTTGCCCACTACTGATAATGCAACCCAAGTTCAGGTCCTATTGACAACATGAGACAAATGGTCTTTGCCTATACCAGGCATCTCTCAAAGACGAGGACTTTAAGGGTATATTTATTAACAGTGAAAAACTGGAAGTTAGCTTGTTATGCAGTTGGGGATTGGGAATAGGTGGAGAGTAGAGGCAGCTTTCCAAAGAAAAAATGTGAATGAATAGTTACACTGGGTTGAGGCAACAGCATGTTTGAAGGTGTTTCAACACTAAGATAAATAAATCCTAAGGAAAGCAGCTGCTTCTCTAATGCTAGGAGCATTAGTCTCATGATCACTGCTCTATTGCCCAGTGGGTACTCTATGTTCACCTTTGAATTGGTGGCTTTTAGTATGATTCGATGATCAGGAATATCGATACTCTTTAAAATCTGCTGGTGGCCTATCTATGGCATTGCATCAACATGTAGAAAGCTAAAATAATTGAGTAAAATAATTGAGTCCAAATGGTTTCTGTTGAAAAATTAGACCTTGTGTGTGAAGATAGGTGAGTCCGGAAGGTGACTGGTCAAAAAAAAAATATATATATATGTATATATATACATATATATATTTATATATATATATATATATATATATAAACACTAATGGCAAGAGGAGCCAAGAAGAACTTTTCAAGATTAAAGTCTTCAGAATGTCTTTATTATTTTTCCCAGGTCTTATGTTGCTTTTCTTTTCCTTTTTAAACCCCTCTTTCTTTCCTTTTGTACTTTGCACAGATTTATGGAGTATCCCTCTACTGCAGACATTTTGTGACACAAGGTCTTGCCCTTGAGGGTCTTAAATTTTCATGAAGAAAAAAAAAACAATGCACTGTTGATGCCACTGGAGCCCAAAAATGAGACAACACTAAGGAAGGGGTTCAGTCTTAGAGATGGGAATTGTTTAAATCTGACTAGAAGCAGAAAGAGGGATACAAGAGTTTAGACAAAGGGGAGAGTGCAAGGCCAGAGCACAGGGGCAAGGAAGCAGGGCTCTTCAAGGTGTTGAAGGCAGAAGTGGGAGAAGATGGCTAGTAATGTAGATTGAGAATAGCATGATCTTGAACCTAAACCAGATAAAGGCACGAAGCCTGTGAGTCTAAAAACCCTTCTCTTGAGTTTAGAAAACCACTGAGATCAGAACTCCATGCCCCGAGCAAGGATGGCTGCTTGGGAGAAGAGGCTCCATCTACTGGAACAAAGTAACAGGAAGACCATGCATAACTTCTAGCTAGTGGTAACCATTCTATCAATGGACTTTGGGGTGCAGTTTGGCAAAACTATATAAACTGTTCTGACAGAGGAAAAGTTACTCATCTGTCCACATCTCCTCTTGAGACATGTCCTTTCTTACTGTAGGGTGCCTTTCCCCATCTTGGGAAATGACTTGCAAATAAATACCTGCTTGCACATATGCTTTGCTTTTCGCTCTAGGCTTTTTTCTTCTCTGGAGAAGCCTGTGTTCTGTCTTGAGCATGTATGTATCTCTACATCTCTCTCTTTCAGTCCCTCTATTTTCCAAATAAGCTTGCTTGACTTCATGATTTATCTTCTCCTGAAATTCTTTTCTATGAAGAAAGACAACACACCTAAATTGCATAGTCTGGGTAAGATTTAGGACTGACTTTCCTTCTCTAAACAGAGTAATTCTATGCTTTGGTCTAGCTTTCATAGGTCCCCTAAGAGATCAGCTGTTAGGAATCACTTCCCATGCTGACCAGAGCAAGTAGAACCTCAGTATAATTTGATGACTGCCTCTTGGGACTGGTGAGACATGAGATCTGTACAGCGCAGGTGCTCATTGCAGACTTAAATTTCCCCAGGCACTTCCTCAGTGATCCAGTTGGGTAAAGAGGGAAACTCTAGACTCCATTCTCTCTCAGCTGCGGTCTCTCTTCTGTCTTCACATAAACCACTTGGGGACCCTCTTCCTTTGCCAGTGGAAGTCACTTCTCCCATCACCAACAAAGGAATCACAGAAGTCAACTTGATTATTTTAGGTGATCTGGGTGCCATATTGGTGGGAGAGGTCATAGGTTGGGGCAGCCTGTTAGATAAAGGAGAACCAGTGCAGCAAGAGGGAGACAGTATCTGATATGCTGGAAAGATGGAAGAGCTTCTTGTTTGACAGCTCTGTGGGAGGAAAAGCAGTTTGTAGAGGCAAAACATTCCAGTGAGCCTCCTGGTCTAGGATGTACTTTTGAGGAGATTGATACAAACTTCTGGAATGACTACAAAGCCCAGGAAGTAAAAATATGGTCTAGCACATAAAAATTCTTTTGTGAAACTTTGCTTCCACAGCCAAGGGATCCTGGCAAAACAGGTTACTTCAGGAATGTTAGCGCCAAAGGTTTTAGAATTGAGCTGCTGCAAAAGTTAACGTCATTTAAAAAGAGCAGTTTTAAAAACGCATGGCTTCTCTTTGCTAATCTCTTAAACGCCTCAGGATCTCCATGAGGAATTCAGAACTTTAGAGGCCCAGAGATATACTCTTTGGCAGGAAGGAAGAGAGGTATATGCAAAGTTTGGCTTTCCCAGGACCTCTGCCTTTACAGTTAATACTGCTTTTACTAAAGCAATTACCCACTTAACTGTTCCCAATGAAGTTCTTGATTATTCTTAGCTCCTAGGGTGCAGTGGTACTTTACTTCTCTTTGGTGGGGGAAATTGTGGGCATGTTTTTCCAGTTTCTGCTACTGTATTTGCTTCATGCTTACTTTCTGGGTAGCTGCATTGTCTATTTTCCTTTATTTTCACAGGAAACTTTACCAAATAGTCTTACCATCTTCAGAAAATGTATTCTCAAATTGAGTTTCAAGATCATAGAGATAGCTGTGGCTTCAAGGTTTGAGGTCAATATGAAAGTCCTGATATAAGAAGTCCCCCCTAAATTTTTGTCTAGGTTTAGAAGTCAGATTTCCTTGTACTAAATTCTGACCTTGCAATATGCCAGTTGTGTACCCAAGGGCATTCAGGTTGCAGAAAAGTAGGTTCAAAGGTTAAAAATGCTATAGGTAAAGTACTTCACACAGTGTTTGGGCCAAATGAAAGAAAAATAAATCTCAGTATTGTTCATAAGTATTGCCTAAAGATGTTTGATTCTAATTTTTCTCCCTTCTAACTATCACAATGTTGTAGGTAAATTTGCCAGTGTCTTAGAATATCAGTATAGTTTCATGCAATCACTTTAGAGAAAAAGAACTTGTCCATGCCAAGGATTTTTCTAGGATATTTCTTCATTGAGTTCTCATCTAAATATGTCCTGATCAGGATTCCATCTTTAGACTCAACATTTGAACATTCACTCTTTATCATGCTACACAGCCTTTCCTGACATTTTGTCATCCCATTTAAATAAAAAATTACCTTATTGAATAGAAAACTAACTTGGGCAGAGAAAACTCAAACCTTAATCATTTGAATTTGGTTCTGAAAAGTACTGGTCTTTTAAGGGACTGCTATCCACTTAGGTATTTAAATGACACACATTTGTTCCGAACGATTAACTTTCCAGAGAAAGGATAATACAGATTATTTGTAGTAATATAAACAAAAGCAAGATGTTAATTGAACAGTTACTTTTAAGAGCTATAGTGTTTTAATGGCTTTAAAATACTACTCACTGCATTTTTCTATTATCACTAATTCAAAATTTGCTAAAGAGAAACACTGAAAGGAAATCACTGCATGGAGTATCTTAATTTATATAAACTGGCCATTGAGTTGGCTGCTTAATTCCTTATATCATCTAAGTCTCATCAGAACTTGTGGTTGTTATTATTATTCCTGAGGAGATGTGTTAGGAACTTTGAAATGGAGGTGTAGAGACAGAGTTCTATGGATTGCTGGTCACCAAGTTCTAATTTAGGCATGCATATGCTGTTGCATTAAGTTGGATAAGTGCTGATAGCTTATATATGCATTTCCCAAACACTTGTATGTGACATTGAGTCTATGAGCAGCCCATGAGCTAAAGACAGGAAGACTTTGCCTAAAAGAAAGATTGTCAAAGAATTGCAGTTTGGAGTTTTTAGAGTTAAGAATAGGTAGGGTGTTTAAGTATGGGAGAGGAATGTATCTGAGGCCTGTTCAACAACATCAGTCGGATCAGACATTAGTAGTTAGTGTTGGAAAGTGAACCAGGTCCTGTTTTGCTACTTGCCTTCAATAGGAATGGTTTTTGTTCTTTAAAGGATGAGAAACAATTCTTAGAGTAGGACAGGAGTCTCTCAGTGTGAAGGGAGAAAGCAGCTGCATCTGCTGAGCTGAGAACAAGAAGTTGTAGTGAAGGCGGGTTCTGAGAAGAGCCATAAAATATGGGAGAGTGAGTAAAAGTCAGAGGCTATACAACAGAACTTTCCTCAATAATGGACACTTTTAGTTCTGTGATGTCCAATATAGGAGCCACAATCTACATGTGGCCATGAAATGCGTAATCTTTGGGTATGTGATTAAGAGATTGCATTTTTTATTTTACTTAATTTATGGCAGTTTTAAATTTAAAACATGAATTGCTATGTGTGGTTAGTCCATAATGGGTGGCCCAGTTTTAAAAAGAAATTAAGATGTTATCAGTGAAATCTAAAATACTGTAAATAAAGCTAATCAAATGTTGTGAAGTATCCTAAGATGTAAGAGGGAGGAAACACCTCTTATACATTGACAAAGCACCTACTAAGCTAGATTGAAGCTCACTTGAAAATAGTTGAGACAGCATCAGTTGATCTAGTAGGAGCAAATGAGATCTATATTTCAAATACATTTTCTAAAAATCTTTTATCCCAAAGCCTTATTAGATAGTCCCAACCTACTCAGTGAGGTTTTGTTGACGTTTTTCACTTTGAATAGTTCTGGTGAAGAGGAACCTCTTCTAAGAAGGATGCATATACTTGAAAACTGCCATCATATATTCACACTTAAGTTGCAATTTTGATGTTGCCTTGATCACAAGCCTTAAAAGATGTAGGCAAGTGTACAAAAATTTGTGAACTACTCTGGTACTATCTCTGATTAGTTTAGTTTGAGCTGCTTCAAGCTGAATTTGAAGGGGTATAGTCTTATCTTTAGGATCTCAGTTACTGTCTTACCAGCTTATTTTTCTGGGTGCCACAAGGGGCTCAGGAATGGGTCAAATCTTCAATATTATTATCAAGGAGATGCAAGTAGGAACTGTCTCCTTGGCTAATAACTGAGACTTTTTAAGGCTGACTTACAGAGGCTGTGTTCTTAATAAGATTTTAAGAACCTACCTGTTAGCAGCATTTTCATAATCTTGCCTCTTTCCAACCTCTGCCTGTTCTAAAGCCATAAGTGGCTTCTTGGAATAGCCTCTGTAAATGGGGCAGAACTTCTCTCACAGGAGACAGAGTAAATGACTTAATAGGCCTATCACATCTTAATTTTTTTTATGATTTCATATCCTGGGGTAACAGCGAAGAAGACATGATTTTATTATTATTAATTATTATTATTATATTATTACAGTTTTCCAGTCTGGCTCTTTGATGCTTACAAGTTCAGACAACATGTGGTTTCCAAGCCAGATTTCATAACCTTAAAGTACCTTTCCATTTGGCTCCTGTCCATCCGATTCTGTTTCAGATCTTGTTTATGTTTGACTTAAATCATGAATTGATGGTGGTGTTTATTTTGCCACATGGCTTTAAGGCATCGGAAGAAGACGGCGTTTGGGATAGTGTCTATGTTGGAGCTCAGCTACAAAGCTTGGGTGTCAATGCTTGCTGGCACCTGTCAGATGGCTGAGCCCAGGATCGCCTATTGATTCCGCCTCCTCCCTGTCCTGGCTTCTGAAGACTTGAGCTCTGCTCTAACTAGAAAGTCTCTGTTCTTCAACAAAGGTTTTTGGCTTCCATAGACACAGATTCGGGTAGATGTGTGTGTGTGGCAAGGCTTGAAATAAGATGGGGAAAAATGCTGGGTACAGATTATCAAGGATCTGGAGAGACAGTCTAAGAAGGGGGAAGGTTTACATTTAGTATTTTTCGTTTCATTCACTCAATTTACACTTTATAAGCTTATTAAGAGTACTTGCTGGAGGTAGACATTGTAGTGTGAGGACAGTTATACATAAGGGGAGAAAAATGAGCATTACTAGGTGACTTGTTGCGAACACATATTCTAGCCTCTGTCCTAGACTTACTGAGACAAAACTTCTAGGCGGGTTTCACCAGCACTCAAGGAGCCTAGGATGTATCTCGGATGTGTCTGAGAAGTAAGTGGTAGTAGAAAATGGGAAAGAAAAGAAAATGGGAAAGTAAATATTAAAATATATTGGGGGTCTGAGGAGAATTATAGTAAATCAGTTTTATTGTAAAATTCTGAGGAGATATAGAAATTCTTGAATCAGAATGTGATGAATGGTTCAATAAGTCACAGGATTCACATGGGAGGTGCCAGGGAGGTAGAATGCATGGTGCTGGATTACTGGTTAATTACTGAACACAGCATCAAGGATTCTGGACTGATGCTCAGTGTCTTTGTCTCAGGTAGGCACTTGATGCTGATGGAAAAGACAGAAAACGAGGAGCAAGTCTTTTCCTTACAACCTTACAGAAGTCAGAGGACAAACAGTCAACATGTAGTTACATTTGTATGCTTTGGCCAGTTGGCAAGAACTCTAGAGGAAGGATTCTGTTGAAAGGCAGACAATGAAGTGTCGACCACAGTGTCAGAAGCACAAAGGAGTGTATTGAAACCACATGCCGCCTGAATCTGAAAACATGTTATGATGATCTGTCAACACTTCTGTTGGGCACCTGTATTTTTAGTGGTGAATGAGTTGGTGGAGATGCAGACTGAGTCTGAACATGAACTTGGCGGTTCTGTGAACACGCAGTGTCAGCCTCTAAGCTAGGAGGAACATGGGGTCTTCTCTTGCCACCACACTTGTGACTTAGGTATCTTTGCTCTTAATAAAGTATTCTTTCTGAAGGACTTTGAACTGCATAAATATAGGAAATAAGAAGCCCAGGAAAAAAGTAGTTACTCTGTGTGGTTGGTTATAGGTTTCAATATGCCAGCGCATAACAGAATAAGAGCATTTTAGAGTGGAAAGAGATCTTGGCCTCAATCCATGAATCCACTTATTTCACAGAGAGGACAATGAGGACCCAAAGGTCCTATTCTGGGCACAGTACAGATTGCCTCTTTCTCCATGATCTCTTCCTGGAAATCTCCTATCTCAACTCACCTCTCATATAATAACAGTGATAAAATTGCACATTTATGGATGGCCTCTCTATTCCAGCATTACTACTGAACTGTCTCATTCAACTCCCAGATCACAATTAGATACCAGAGTGGATGCATTCCCATTTAAGCAGAGAGCTGAGAAAGATGGCATTCTTGGCCAAGTAAATTAAATTCCAACAGCTGATTACGTAACAGATCTGGGATTTGAAGGCAGAGATCTGGTCTGGAAACTGTGGCTTTCCAGATGATACTGGGGTTCCTCTTATCTTTGAAACCTTCCTGAGCTTCCATTCCAGGAGGAACTGGCCTCCTCCTGTGTGTTCCAGCAACCTCTTTGCCTCACCACCCTTATCTTCTCAAGCAGCTATTATCAGTTGTTTCATCTGTCCACCACAAAACCGGCCACTTTCCCCTGGGTCTTCAGAGCCTGATTTGCTTACCATCTGTCTCCTCATTGATGAGAAGCCCCAAGAGGAAAGATAAACCATCCCTCTTGTTCACAGCTATATGCATGTCAGGCCTCCAGGAAATGCTTAAGTGCTACCTGAGAAAATGCATGTCTAGAGCATTGGGGCCTTTTCCAGAATGGGGGACCAGATGTCAGCTATGTTTATTCCCTTGCAGCCCTCTCACAGCATACTGGGGCCACACAATGGCTTCCTTACCTCAACTATTTTTTTAAGTCAAGTGGACCTCTTCTTTTTTGAGTCAACAGGATTCCTCCCAGAATGTTGAATCAGATTGGGTCACCAGTGGCTTCTGGGAGCCTGGAAGCTTTTATGTTTTTAGAAATAAAGGAGAAAATTGCACAAAAATGGACAGTGTGGGTTTCTCCAAAGCGCTGTCAGTCTGAGAAGCTCCTCTTAGGTCTGGAGGAAAGATCTGTCTTCACTTGTCATCTAGACTGACAGTCCTAGACTCCCTCCATACACAGCCGGGGGGTGGGGGTGGGGGGAGGAGACACAATATCTACAGAACCTATGGCACTTTATACATAGCCTTAAGGCTCATTGCAGGCAGCAAACAAAAGTACACACACACACACACACACACACAACCAATTCAAAATCAAATACCTTGGATCACTACAACTGAAGAGTTCCAAGCGATTTTCAATTCAACTTTGGAAGAAGCAGAAGTTTCAGCAAACAGCCCAGTCTGCCAAAGTGAAGAGTGACATGGTGACATGGCTAGGATATAGCTCAGCAATCCGATGTGTGTAGATTTTACTTCTAGGCAGTGCCAACTGTGGGGGAGATGATGTCCAGACATTGATGGTACCCCACTCAGGTTTCTCCTCAGGGATCATGTGCATCTCTGACTACAATCTGACTACAAAATAGAAGCCAGCCTGGGTGCCTAATGCTGCTACTTCAGGAAGCACAGAGCAAGTATTTCTGCCAAAAATATAGGCATATACATAAGTATCTGTGAATGGGAGAGCTGGGTAGGGAGAGATGGGAGTCAGACTCCCCCCACCCCCAGCTTGTAGGACTCTGTTTTTCCTTCATATGGTGTCCCCAAAAGATGATACAGATAGTTTTACCTCTAAAAGATATGGACTTCATGTACGCAACAGGCCACCTCCTTGTGTGGTCCCTGAAGCCCTTCAAAGATTAGTCTTTTGTCTAGGGAGAAGAGGGTGGTCTTGCTGTCTGGCTCCTATAGTCCCTGAATGAGGGGCGAGAAAGACCCAGTGGGAATTTCATGGAAGGCAGCTATTGTAGGCTCCCTGAGGAGGTCATATTAAGTGTTCAATGTAATAGGGAGGCAGTCTCTTATTCAGTGCTTGATAAGGACCATTAATAATTCTAAAAACGAGTTGTCTTTTTTTTTTTGAGAACTTGGCAACTATGAGAGTGTCTCTGCCCTCTGACCTCATAGGAAGACTTGCTTTTCCACTCTTGTTCTTGCCATTCAGCCCTTGCCCTATTCCTGCCTTGTCTGGGGTCTCTGGTTAAGCCATGTTTATAAAATCATGACTACATCATGTTGTTTTACAGGCCTAAGTCCTTCCCATTTCAAGTCTGTGATGTTCACCAAGAGGAAGCTCCTTGGGGTACAGTCAGGAAGACAAGGGACATTCCTATCCAGGCACTGATTTTTACAAGTATTTATACCTGGGCCTGTAATGATAAAAAATGAGCCTAAGTGGGAGAGACTTTTGGGGGGTGTTGGGGTCACATTCAGTGGTGTTAAGAGCTAACTTCTGGTTCAGTGCTCAAGGGTTACTCATGGCAGTACTTGTGGGACCATATGTAGTACAAGGAGCAAACCTGGGTCAGCCACAACAAGGCAAGTGCCTTTACCCTTGCATTACCTTTCCAGCCTGAGAGGAAGATCTTGTGATGATTCCAGGGCTCAGAGCCATGATCACACATTTAGAAAATGACAGAGAGAGTCGAGGGCTCTATTTGGTTTCTGAATCGCAAATCTTAAGTTTGGGCAATAGTGCAGTCAGCCACACTGAAAATAAAATCCCTGATGGTCTCCTCTTTTTTTAGGGAGGGTTCTACTGACCTCTCCTCTTTTTTTTTAGGGAGAGTTCTACTGACCATTGCCAGGAGGAAACCATTCCCCTTGCGGACGCATCAGGAAGACACCAAGCTGATACTCTATGCATCCCATAATCCCATAGGTGAGTTATGGATCAATCTTTTTCTCTTACCATCAGTGACATAAAATTATTCTAGAAAGATATTTTATGGTATTTGTAGCTTTTGTTTTTATTATTATTTCATTATATCTCCAGACACCTACCAGTTCTGAATCCTCCTGTATTTGTCTCCTGGAGTCTGTATCCCTTTCTGGTCTGCCAGGCTTAAGGTAGAGCTCCACCTTCTGGTGATTGTCTTCCTCCCCCAACCCCCAACCCCTTTTGGCTATTGTCCCTTTACGGTTCCTTCCTCTTCAGAAATAGACTGACAGCTGATGCTGGCTCTTGTCCCTTGGGTGTGGGAAATCTCTCTGCACAGCTTGCAGGCTGATTGCTATGGATTGTGGTTGGACCTAGCCTCCTCCTCTAAGGATGGTGTTGGCGCCTTTCTCTGAGCTAGAGTCTTCCCATGAGACCAGGGACCTGGCCACCAAGGAAGGGATAACAGTTGGCCTTGGAACTCAGCAGCCAAAAGTACATAATTCATGAGGGTTTTCTTCCACCTGGAAGCAATTATATGAATAGATGAAGCCTCTGGCACCTTTTTCTTTTTCTTATTTTTTTTGGAGGGGGAGTTGCCATACCTGGTGATGTTCAGTGGGTGACTCCTGAATGTGCACAAAGAAATTGCTTCTGGCAGACACCAGGGATGATATGGGATGCCTGGGATTGAACCTTGGTTAGCATCATACAAAGCAAGTTCCCTATCACTATCACTCTGGTCCCTCTTTTTCTTTTCTTTTTTTGTTTTTCTGATGACTAGGTATGAGTTTCAGAAAAATAAATTGTGGGTTGAGTACAAGTTTCAGACACTTAGAATCTTGGGATTGAAAAACATTCCATTTGGTTGCAAGAGAAACAAGAAAGAGAATATGATAATGGATGTGTGTTTGCGCAGTTTTTCCTTCCTGTGGGAAACAGAAATGTCTCTGTGGAAAGACATGGCGTTCACCTTTCTAATTGTATCTCCCTGCATTTGGGATACGTCTTCACCCCTACATAATCTTCCTGAAGACATATCATCTCGCTGTTTTGAGGGCTGCTGGGGGTTATCTCTAGTCTAGAGAAGTTCTGTTATTCTTTAACAGAATAGGCAGGGCATGGCTTCCAAATCTTGGAAGTGTTCTTAATATTTGCCTAACAAACCCTAGACCAGTAAGTAGGAGGCCTGATTCCAAAATCACTAGACGAGAACTTCTTAGTGTGCTATTGAGTGAATCCATGTCCCTGCCCCCTACAGATCATAGATTCCTTTACTGTATGGAAATGGAAACACTGAATTCCTTCAAGGATTCTCAGTTCCATTCTACCCCATTATCGCAGGCTACTAGAAGTTAAGTGCTAGTGGTTTTCATTCTGACTCTGCCACTTTCCTCATAAGCCAGGGAGCTCTTTGGCTCTTCAAGTATTTATCAGTTCAAAGAGTGTCATCACCCTCCTGCTTTAGCCAGGGTGGGAGTGGGGCAGCCGAGTGCAGGAATCTCTCATTACCCATCCTGTGGGAACCCTTGAGTTTCCAGGGTACACCGTCTGGGTGAAGCACTTGTGCTATGTATGAAAGGTTCAGTTCACTCTTGGGGGTCTCATCTGAGTCTGTCTGGGGAAACTCAGAAAAGGCAGACAGACCCAATGGGATGTATATGATCCTGTGCCCAGTGTCACTAATGACTATAATTAAGACTCATATTTCAATTAAAATAAAGGCATTATCAACAATTCAAAGAGAACTGTAAACAGATTCTGAATTGTACATGTGTTTGTTTATCTGCAGCCAGCCTGGTGGTCTGTGTTTGTTGTGTGTACTGCACACACATATGTACCTACCGAGACACCCATGAGTACATCTGTGCTTGCATCGGAAGGGCTGTATTGAACCAGGTGGAGACATGGATGTTCAGCTACCAGGCCTTGGCCCTGTGGGACCTGGCAACAAACGGTTGGTAAATCATTTGGGATTCTGCGGGTACAGGCACTGTGTTCATTAACGCCTTTTGTCAGGAGCCAGAAGCCCACAGTGGAGTCCGCATATGCCTGACTTAGCTTGTCCAGTAGTGAAATTAACATCATAAAACTCAGCGAACAGAGATGCTATGGGTTTAATTAGTTCCTTAACAATTAAAGAAGAATTATGAGATCTTGAGCATTCCATCTTCAAAAGCAATTTGGGTGGATTGATGTCACGGTCTGACATCTCCCAGAAGTTCTGGACTGCCAAAGCCGATTTGGGAAATTGCTCATAGTAAACCACTTCCAGGCAAGTACATGCACTTTCCCACTGCCTCGCAAGGAGACACTTCCAGGTACATCCCAAACGAACTCCATTTGCAGCCCGAGGCTAAGTGAATAGGAGTTAAATTTTGGGGTTCTCTTTTACATATTTGCTTCCGACTAAAAAAAAAAAGCCTTCCAGCACTCCCCAGAAGTCCACTTTGCGGGCATTTAGAAGATAGGGGTGTGGTCATATGGAATAATTTTCCCATGAATCAGACTTCCACTTTGTTAAGCATCTCTTCTGAACTTGTTTTTGGAGCTATAAAAAAAGAGTCTGGCTTTTAACCTTTTCAGGTTTATTACCTGACATGACAGGGGTTTGCAAATTCTTGAATGTTTGATTAGGAGGCCCTTCATTGACCTGTCACCTTAATCTTCCAATGAGCTCAGATTACTATGGATGTCCTATTTACTAAGTAGCAAGAAGCTTTCTGAAGAAGCTCAGGCATCCTTTATAACTTTGATTTGGATATTCTTGGAATTAGCATTGGAATTAGTCAACTGCTTATAAAAGGTAAGAACTGTAGGCACCACCCCAGATCATCTGAATCTACATCAAAACAAGATGTCTGGGAGCTTTGTAAGCTTGTGAATGAGTAACTCACTCTACTCTATGTTACTATGGTAATCCTTTTGTCTGAGAGAGACAGATCCAGGAGCTGAGTACACTGTGGAAACCAGGTTCTTGGTGGAAGAACATGGCTCTGACTCCTGGAAGGAAAGTGTGGGCCATTTGAGTCTGCCTCTCTTGGATTCTTAATCACTGAATAGTTCTTCTTGAGTCTTTCTGGGTGGCCTCACCACAGCATCTTACTGATCCAGCCAGGGCCCCATGCCACACTGACAGATGGCCCAAAGTAGGACAGACAGAAGAAATGAATGTTTGTCAAATTTGGGTTGAAGAAAACTGTTTCCCCAGTATTGGCTGTCACACAGCTGTCACTTGGGGGCATATGGCCTGGCAGTGAGAGGGCACAGACAAGGTTAATCCTACTCTTACAGGGATTATCACTGGTGAGTAGTAAGTGAGGAAAGTTGTGGCCATTGCCAGCATGTTTCTTAGAGACACAGTGGAGGACCAGCACCACAGTTAATTCCAGAACCAACTCTCTCATGTTCCAGGCTCCTTCCTTCAAAAGAAACATCCAAGTAAAATGATGCCAACATGCATAATAATGATCACCACAATAGTACACCTTTCCATTTTCAATCACCTGCTCTCTGTTAAGCAACACACTAAGTTATTTGTTTTTTCTTTTATTTACTCATCGTAGGGAGCCTTGAACGACTTATTATTATCTACCTTTTGTAGATGAGGAAAGTAGATCTTTGAGATGTGGTTCCCAGGTGAGAGAAGTAAGAGAGAATCAGATGCAATTTCTGCATTCACAAGCTTGTTTTTTTGTCCCCAGAAAAGAGAGAAGCTGACAATAAGGCATTAGGAAGGGCAGACCCCATACAGAAAATGATCACTCAGGACAGTAGACTAAGCAGGAGCCTGGTTATTTACAAAGCTAGTTCAGGACTGCAGACAATGAGACATGACCCTACAAAAACATCCAAGCTCTCTTTGTGCAGTTAGTCCTGGTACATCAGGTGGGAAGAGGATTCCCTTGTGCTTTCCTCTTTGCCCCAAATGCAGTAACATCACATCATCCCTCCTGGAGAGAGGGAGTGCTAGAAGTTGAGATTTGAGGAAGAGGAATAGATATGCTTGAGCATCTTCTAAAAGACAAGTGCCTCCCTCTATATAAATCCCCATTAGTTTGGCTAGAGAGATGAGGACATATTCTGGCTGCAGGTAATGAACTGTAGAGAACAAATACAGGGTCCTAATCAGGCAATGGTGAAGCTGCTATTACAGCACATCTAAGTTGAATCCAAATGTGAAGCTCACAGAATCAATTCTGGGTCCTCAGCTGGGGACTATGACTTTGAATCACTGTGAGCACTACTTGGTCTGCCTAGGACAAATGCTGAAGGCTGTGTGCGCTGCTTTTACTGCTCAGAAACTGATCCTGAAGGTTAGAAGTGCCTTTCCTCTAATAAAGGGAGCAGAAAGACTCTGGTTTGAGTTTAGGGATTCTAGAAGGGATTTAGAATGAGAAAGGGAGCACTGAATATATACTATATCAAAAAAGGTTGATTTGTAAGTATGTGCTTGAAGAAAGGTCAGCCTTTGTTCAGATCATCCTATGATGAAATTATTAGGGTTTCCTTGAATAACTTTGTAAGATTCCCATTTTAAAAACATGGATCCAGTGTAAAGTGATAGTACAGTGGGTAGAGCTTTTCAATTCATGAACATTCTATTGTGCAGATTTGCTCTGGAGGCAATCATAATTGAAAATGGACCAATAACCACACTACTGGAGATGCTCTTTAAGTCTTAATTTTACCATTTATGATTCAGATTACTTCAAGAAAGCTCGACAGTTCATGATGTGTATTTTTTCTGTAGTGTGTTGAAGCAGGTTGGTAGTCAGTTTACAAGACTCATGGAGTCAGCCATACACAAAGTCCTAATCTTGTGACTGTATTGTCTCACATACCTAAAGATTCTTTGCAGATGTAATTAAGGATCATGAAATGGAAAGATAATTCTGAGTTATTGGAGCTTGCTCAATGAATCACAAGATCCCTTATAAGTGAAAGGTGATACAGAGAAATGGGCCAATGAAAGTGGGAAGTTTCTAGAAGCAGGAAAGACATGGAAATAGATTTTTCTTTAAGAGCTTCTGCAAGGAATATAGTTCTGTCTATACATTGATTTTAGTATGTGAGACTTTTGATGCTATAAGTTAAATAATAAGTCTGTGTAATAACTCCTTTCCACAGCCAACACTGGATACAATCTGAATCATGAGGTAGGACAGGTGACAGAGAATGTCACCAGGCTAGCAAGTGACCGGGTCAACCTCCAAACATCTGACCACCAATCACAGGGTATAATTATCCCTTGTCATCTTGTAAGCTATAACAACTGCTTTCATTTTGTACTGTGTTTTATGAGGAAAATATATGCTGTCACAGTATTTCCAAATGGAGAGGATGTGATGGCCTCAGCTTTGGCCCTTGGGCTTTCTGGCTGAACATGCTGGATGCATGCTGGGTACCTTGGGAAAATATTTTAGCAAGTGTGCATCAAAGAGGACTTTGTAGCTCAATGCTGAGGGATCCATAGGAACTAGCTGGATGAATTATCACAAAGACCAAGGATATCATAGGAAGATGTTACAGAGGCATCTTTGGGGATATGTCCAGAGTATGTGTGCCACCAACTGGGAATCTGGGAAGGATTGCTGCTGATTGTGGAGAATATCTTTTATACCTTAGGAAGGGAACTGGTTTTATCTATTTTGGTAATTATGAAAAACTATAAACTTCTATAATAAAGATGTAAATGATCAGTCTTTGCTTTGAAAAAATATGCCACTTTGAATTGATGTATGCAAATTGGATTGTAGGGAATAGAATTGAAGTCTAGTAAGGAGAATTCCAGATGCTACATTAAGGACTTCCCAAGGAAAGCCTCACTAACATCTATTTATTTCATAGAGTGGCTTCTGGGGAATGCCTTCTGCTCCATGGTAGTTATATGCATAGACTTCTCCCTCAAATCTGATCTCTCCAAATCAATGACAACCATATATTGTCTTTTTTTATGATCTTTGGTTTGGCCCCAATATGAGCAACTAGGCTCTGAATGATTTGAGGAATTTGAGCCTATGTATAGCCAGCCGTCTGTCCTGGAGGCTTTCAAGAGACTAAATGTTTTGTTCTTGTGTCCCTGTTTTAATTTTTCCAAAGCTTCCAGGAACAGGGTACATCTAAATGAAGAGTCTGAATAGATAGTAAAAATGAGTAAGACACTTTTTTTTTTTTTACAGGTGTCTGACCTGGATTCTATTCCCAACATCCCATATGGACCCCAAGCACTAACAGGAGTAATTCCTGAGTGCAGAGCCAAAAGAAAGTCCTATCACCCAAAATTTTTTTTTAAAAAAGGAGAAATAGTTGATACAATTTTTCAGTGTACAAAACTAAGGGTTCTAGGAGCTATAGATCAGGAAGGTTAGTGTTGACTTGTTGTAGAACACAATACAGATTGTTGATATTTGAAAGAATTAATCCATTTCAGAAGTATAAAAGCGGCCATTTCATTCCTCAAAGTCTAAAGAAACAAAATTTGAGGATCATATTCCCCCAAACTCACCTCCATAGCATGCAACAACATGCGTGAACAAAAGAATGTCTTAATGAATCTGCAATGAGTTGGGATTGATTAAAACTACTTTCCAGAGACCATGCTAGAAGTGCAGTTCTCAGGAAAATTCTTTCTTGTTCCACTCGAGTGCCTGAAAGATGCTGGGTAACTTTGTTTTGGGAGTGAGCAAAGGGACACAGAGAGTGGGCCATTGAGAGATTTTTAAAGAGAGCCTGGTGTGCTCATTTTAGAAACCGGTATACTAAAGAGGGCCCGGAGATTAGAAATGTTAGAAAAATGGAAGATGTTTTATTTTTGTGATCAGATTATCAGAGGCTATTAGTGCAGGAGTCTCTGGATGGTCCATTTACCTGTGTATTTAATGATGTATTTCTGAGTGACTATTGTGCACCCAGTTCTGTATTGAGCTTAGAGGATATGGAACTGCCTTCTCTAACAGGTGTTTCCCTGGCAACTGGTCTCAAGGTAGAACAAGAAACAACAATAAACAGTAATTTTGTACCCGCCCCCCTCTTCATACCAGCTAGATAAATGTTTCTGGTAGTCTCGACGTTGCAACTTGCCAAGGGATTTTGCATCGGCTCTTTGATAGCATTTAGCTTTCAAAGGTATTTCCCCCCACTGTTATTGCATTAAGATATAGTTTTAAAAT
The DNA here is from genome assembly GCF_024139225.1 of Suncus etruscus. NCBI lineage: Eukaryota > Metazoa > Chordata > Mammalia > Eulipotyphla > Soricidae > Suncus > Suncus etruscus. Next base: position 81,329,425 of record NC_064859.1, read on the forward strand.
ATCACAGCATTAGTTTTTTTTATAACGTAAAAGAAATAATCAAGAAATTGTTTAAAGGTGTACCAAAATCCAGACTTCTTAAGAAAGTATATTGTTTTCAACATGAGTAGATACATGCAAGAAAGGATATTCTGTCCCCTAACTTGATAAGTGCAAGCTTTCAAAATACTGCCAAACTGTAAATTACTGAGTACACTGTTTGAAATAATAGAAATAATCTTACTTCCATGATCCCTGTTTTGAAGAAATATTTAAATCAGGTCTTTTTTTCAAAGCTTGAAGGATGATTCTTTCAACAAGTATAAAATAGCCAAATGGGGCCAGAGCGATTGCAGAGGTAGGGTGTTTGCCTTGCATGTGGCCAACACAGGCTGAACCCTGGTTCAATTCCCGGCATTCCATATAGTCCCTTGAGCCTGCCAGGAGCGAGTTCTGAGTGCAGGGCCAGGAGTAACCCCTGAGTGCAGCAGGGTGTGACCCAAAAACCAAAAAAAAAAAAAAAAGCCGAATGACCACAATTTTGATAGTTCTTCAAATTCTAAATCAATGGCAGGAGATACACTGTTGATTTCTAACTGTGATGACCAATGCCTGGGGTCACTATGTGTAAACTTTTGTTTTCATATGGTCACATCCCTGCTTATGGTATTAATGGTCTAGTGGGTATCTCCTTATATCACAGTTTACAGAGTAATCACAACCAATATTTGAAGAAGGCTGTTGCCTGCAGAATGGCTTTTCAGCAGTGCACACAAAATATATTGGAAACTTTTCCCTCTGGGATGCTTCATGTTTACTAGAAGCCCGTTTATTCATGTTTCTACTGATAATATTTATTGGCCTCTAGTTTTAGTTCCTAAAGGAAGTTTGCTTTTTTCCTCTTGCCTTCTTTCTCTATATGCACAATATTTGTCACTAACTTTATATGTAGTGTAAAAAAGTCATTGGCATAAGTATAACATCAGTATAACCTTTTTTTTTTTTGCTACAAAGGTTTAACTTTGAGTTATGTTTCTTTTGGTTTACTTTTTTCTGCATTTTTTGCATTTAGGGATACAATTTATTAATTCCCCAAAAGAAAATAATTTTTTAAATTAATTTTTATTGTGACTAAAGTCAATTACTAATCTTTCACAGCAATATTTAAGGTACATAGTGACAATGAATCAGGGACATTCCCACCACCAGTATTGTCCTCTCTCCACCCCTGCTCCCAGCATACATCCCATGTGCTTTTTTAAGTGTGTTCTAAAATGTTCCTTTACATTTAGGAAAAATGCCAACAAACTGATAGAAAATGACATCTTGACACTGTAACTAACTTCTTGTTAGTAAAAAGGGTGAGTGAATCCCCCTCCCCAAACTCCAATCTGAATGTAACATTTTATTTATTAATCATGTTTATAAGCACTTGAACAAAATCATCAGAGTGTGTGCATACTTTACTACAAATAAAGTTGTTTTTATATTGATGCATACTTTTATTTATTCATTCACTTATGACCTTTCTTTAATTATAATGTTTGCCATTAACACAGCATTATTCCATTTGAGACATGATCCACACTTTTGTGATCTGGAGATAAAACAAAAGCAATAGCACACACATATTTAATTAATTACACTGTAATGTAAAATGAGATAAAATACTTAAGATATTAATAGGATCTTTTAGGCAAACTAACAGCATTATCTTTAGAGTGTGTGAAAATTATTAATGCATGATGATTATATGCAATCACAAATGATTTTTTTGTTTCACATAAATGAAATACTAGGGTTGCTTGTCCTCCTTTTTTGGGGGGGCCCATACCTGGCAGTGCTCAGAAACATGCCTATAAGTGCTCTGAGGACCATATAAAGTGCCAGGGATCAAACCCTAGTCTATAGCATGCAAGGCAAGTGCATTACCTGCTGCATCCACCTACTCTCATCTTAAAAGGGACTCTACTGGGGCCAGAGAGATAGCAGTCTTACATGAGGCCAACCAAGTTTTATCCTCAATATCCCATATGTCCCCTGAGCAGCACAGGAGTGATTCTAAGTTCTTTTTTTCCTGGCTCTACACTCAGAAATCACTCCTGGCAGGCTCGGGGGACCATATGGGATGCCTGGATTCAAATCACTGTCCTTCTGCATGCAAGGTAAATGCTCTACCTTCATGCTATCTCTCCAGCCCCGATTCTAAGTTCAAAGCCATGAGAAATCCCTGAACATCAGCTGGTGTGGCAAAGTGTGTGTGTGTGTGTGTGTGTGTGTGTGTGTGTGTGTGAGTGTGTATGTTGGGGAGACACTGCTGTCCAGCCACTGGCTTCATCACATCTCTCTCCAGAAGGTCAAGACCAACCAATAAAATCTTTGGATTTAATTTTGCATTGAATTCAAGTAACTCTCCCTCCAATCCTGAGTGAATTTATCAGCTGCTTTATGTATATATTTACCCCAGGTAGAGCTCCTGTTCAGTGCCACATCCTACTGGGGCATCCTACTTGACTTGGTGATCAAGTAGATGGTATCAAACTTCAAGGGTTTCCTTATCCATTGCTGGACTTTCTTTGATCTCTTTTACACAAGGTCGTTCCTGAAGTATTCCACCTACTTTCCTAGTATTTCTAGTTATAGCTAAATTTGTAGAGAGGACTAAATTTATAATTTTGTATCCTGGAATTCCATGCATGAAATCAAGCCCAGAGTCCATAGGGTAGTGCTCGAAGCCATTCATACTACAGAGAATGGTTCCTGGATGTTCATACTGTTCTTCCCCATGTGGCCACATTGAGAGTGTTTCCAACCCACATCACCATTTCTAATTCTTCCTCAGGTAGGGTGTAATATCACCTCTTTAGACCTTCATATCAAAGTTCTCTGGCCTTTTTAAAATGGATTTTCTGTGCAAGTTCTCAGGGACTCTCAGGGACCTGAATTATAGTTCCAGATTTACCTTTTCTGTCTCTTTTATTGTCCCCCAATTCACAATACAGACCAGGCAAAGGGCCTGTGTTGAGGTGTATATGGGGTCCATTTACTGTACCTCCTCTTTCTATACAGTCAGTGTAAAGAAAACAGCTTGTGGTAAGAATTGAGAGGCCTTATCTTTTCTTTTTTTGATTTTTTAATATATATAATCCTTCACCAGTGCAACATTCCCATGACCAATATCCCAAGTGTCCTTCCTCCTCCCCACCCCACACCTTTTCTGTCTCTTATTTACTCTGTGACTTTGCTTTTTTCACTTAAGCTTTCTGTGGCTTAACTTTTTCCTTTTGTAGAACAACCTTACAACTTCCTGTAACAAAGTTAATGATTCCCACCTTGAAGGAAACTCATCAAAATAAAGGTGACAATATTTTAAAACTAAATGGAATATTATGCAGCTGTCAGGAGAGATGAAGTCATAAAATTTTCCTATACATGGATGTACATGGAATCTATTATGCTGAGTGAAATAAGTCAGAGAGAGAGAGAGAAAGATGCAGAATGGTCTCACTCATCTATGGGTTTTAAGAAAAATGAAAGACATTCTTGCAATAATAACTTTCAGACACAAAGAGAAAAGAGCTGGAAGTTACAGCTCACCTCATGAAGCTCACCACAAACAGGGATGAGTTTAGTTAGAGAAACAACTACGTTTTGAACTATCCTAATAATGAGAATGTACGAGGGAAATAGAAAGCCTGTCTAGAGTACAGGCGGGGGTTGGGTGGGGAGGAGGGAGATTTGGGATATTGGTGATGGGAATGTTGCACTGGTGATGGGTGGTGTTATTTACATGACTGAAACCCAAACACAATCATGTATGTAATAAATTTGTTTAAATAAAAAAAATTTTTTTTTTTTTTTTTTTTTTGGTTTTTTGGGCCACACCCTGTGACGCTCAGGGGTTACTCCTGGCTATGCGCTCAGAAGTTGCTCCTGGCTTCTTGGGGGACCATATGGGACGCCGGGGGATCGAACCGCGGTCCGTCCTAGGCTAGCGCAGGCAAGGCAGGCACCTTACCTCCAGCGCCACCGCCCGGCCCCAAATAAAAAAAATTTTAAAAAAAGTAAAGTGTCCTGTGGAAAATTTATGTCTACTGTGTGTAAATTCTGCACCTTCTTTTTTCCTCCTGTTCCTTAACCATGCTGATTTAATGTTTTAGTTCCTACTTTAAAGTAATAATTTATACACACATTTATTTTTGCATTAAGCTACATTTAGTGAAATTTGTAAGACCAAGAAATACTTTTTTTCATTCTCCTATTCTTTGTGCCTTATCTAGAATTGCTTCTTAATATGTGTTCAACGGAATTCAAATTTCTCAGTTAATATTTTAGGTATGTGTATATGTAATTTATGCACTTACCCTGGGAAGTAATAAAAGTAAGTATAGAACTGGGAGTTACATTTCAGCTAAAGGTATAATGTGCCTAGAAGAACAGGTTCTGATCCATTAAGGTTTATTTGGCACTGAGCAGAGAGAAGAAAATTTCAGAAAGAATCCTGACCCACAAGGGCAAACTAAAATGTGACAAGATGGATAGGCCTGTTGGAGGAATAATCAGAAAACTTTTCCCTCAAAGCAACTCTGTAAAAGCCAATCCTGCTATGAGCAAAGCCAAGACTAGGGGCCTAGGGTGACAAGTGAAAGCATTTGTTCTTATCTCAGGTATTGAGGGTTGGAGGTAGAGAGAGAGATTTTCATCTTCAAGGTTAGAGATGCTTATGCCCAGAGCCCAATTTCCCCAACCATGTTTGAATGCTATGATCCCTGCCATACACAAGACTGTCATTGTATATTCATTCATTAGAGATAATGATTTTGAGCTTCTGTCCCCCACTGACCTGTGGCAGATGGCTAGCATGAATGCCACATTTATCTAGACACCAGATCATCTCCCGCAGCCCTCTGATGAGCCTGATCACCCAGGAGCCACTTCCATGCAGACCCCTTCTTATCTATTTTTCTCCCTTGGGACTGCAATGGGGTAAACTGAATGTAAACTTCCACTGAGATTTTTGGTTTTTGGTCATGACCAATTTATTTTTCTTTTTATAATTGTTGAATAATTGTCAGGGCTGTTTAGAATTAATTACTTAAGATGGAAATGAAAACAATTTGAACTTCTAGAGGCATTTTTTTAGTTTGCATAACAGTTGTTCTCTCTACCGCATCTTCTCTGTCCATCTTCATACAGTTGTGTTTAAACGAAGCTAAGATATTAAACAGAAGGATATGTTTGTGAATTACATCTACTGAACTTTTTGGTGCTTTAAAGACTGAAGCCAGGGATGGAGAGAGGGAGGGAGCACTTATTGGTTGAAATGGTTTAGAATGGATCCACTTGGTGACGAATAGGCAGCCTATAAATTGGGTGAAAATTTGTATTCTGTAGTACCTACTTTTGTTATTTGTTTAAAAAATGGACTTAGAATAAAACAGTTTTTATTTTGGGGGGACACACCTGGTGGTGCTCAGGAGTTACTCTGGACTATGCACTCAGAAATCGTTCCTGGCAGGATCAGGGGGACCATATGGGGTGCTGAATATCAAACCTGGGTTTGTCCTGGGTCAGCTGCATGCAAGGCAAATACTCTATTGCTGTGCTATCACTCCAGCCCCAATAAAACAGTTATAATCAGTTATTTTCGAACTTCTTTTAAAAAATGTTTAAGGAGCTAGAGAAATAGTATAGTGATTGTGTACACA